>NC_091135.1:1211580-1487479 GCF_041381155.1 Argopecten irradians
GGTGGTGGAGTGCTGGGTCAGAGGGAGAGAGGGTTCCCCAAGGAAAGAGTGACAGGTGTGCTGACTGGCGTTTGGCTGGAGACAGATCCGATCCCTACCTCGCAGCCCGTAGCCTCACCACCGTGTATGTTGTACCGCACCACCGCGAGGACGGACACACCACCACCACAGGCGATTCTGCCGGAGGCGTACTGCAGAGCGGCGATCATCAACACGCACCGTTCCGTTATTGCAATCGGGATACGGAGGTTATACGTTGGGTGAGAGGGAGATGATGAGGTCCAGGGATACCCCTACGAGGGTGAGGGGATTCAGAGACCAGCAGCCTCCGGCACCTCGCGACATAACATCTGGGTTCACGAGGGTCTATCCCAGTGCTCCCCACCTCCCGAGACAGATATAGAAGAGGGAGAGGAACTCCACTGTGCTTGGATGTACGGTCGAGATCGAGCCGTACACTAACGTACATACGCTCAGGACCCCCCGTAGCGGGTGACCCGACCGATGAGCGAGCTCCAGCTGTCGCTACGAGAATGCCGCTACAGTGCCTGTTTTACGTCACGAAGTTCAGTAAGGCGTGGAGTGTTGTTCTCCGTCCTGCCGGGGAACGAGGGGAGGCGTAGCCGGACCACGAATCTTAGCGCTTTCGTCGAAGGTCGAGGTCCCGCATAGACCCAGCACGAGGGCCGAAATTCCGTTCGGTAGATGTCGTCAAAGGATCCGTCCGTTGTCGAGTGTAGCGTTGAAGCTCCGAGAGTCAAGAGGACCAATGATCCCCCAAAATACCGTGCTTTCCATGAAACAACGAGCCGAAGGATATAGTGCTGATCCGAAGCAGCGAGAGCGCGCAGAGAACCGAGACCCGCATGACGGACGGGTGCACCCTGGAGCGCATCGGAGCAAAGTAGCAAAGTAGAGTTGGGACACCTCGAGCGCAGCATGGTAAAGTAAACCGTCAAGAGGACACGCCGAGGAGAGAACGGTCAGCCGACCTCGTGTAGTGATGCATCGCACGACAGTCGTATCCAATCATGCTGTGGGCTCGGTTGCAGTGCAGAGAGTGCCCCCCGATTCAGTCGTGCAAACGCTGCAGAGTGCGCCCGCATCCCCACCCGACGTTGTTCTGACCCCTGGAGCCCCCTAGAAGTGTGACCAATCGCTGTAGTAGACAGGTGCATCTAGCTTGATGAGTAGTGGACTATCAGAGAGTCAGAGTTATCGGCCAACCGTAAACGGGCGGAGAACTCCCGAGCATACGTCTACTTCACCATGCGGGCCCCCAACATGTCTCGTACGAACGAGTCCGAAGAAAGCCGTAAAGGGGATAGAGAACATGATTATAAAGAGAGTAACCGGCGACGACCTTCACGGTGGCCGACTGAGCCGCAGCCAGGCGACCCCACCGCGCTACAATGCCAGCAGACCGATCTTGACGACCTCCTATAATCGATATGAGCAGAACGTTAACGAAGATTACTGTCCCTCACGAACACCGGGAGTTTCGAGCCGTCCTCACCTCAAGAGCCCATAAGTGTGCCAACGCCTGATCGGTTAGTGTACCTCCGAGACCCCGTGCTATCAGAGCAGAGACCCCACGCTCATGCACGCTGAGAGCAGTTCGCAGCAGATTGAACCACGATATTAGGGTACAGTGTCTTCACGGTGGCCGTCGCACGTCAGTTTAATGTAGTGCCCTCGTCTTGACGTCCGGGGGGCCGATGACTGATGTGGGTCAGAAGTGCGCTTGTTCGATCCAGACGGTACCTGTGCACCGTGGGTCAAACTGCCTGGTGGCGTAGGCAGTGCAGACGTTGGTCCGACTGCGCCCGAGGCCGGGAGATTCACACTGTTGCCATGTCGAGATGTCTCACCGCTCGTACTAGATCCCTGACGGGATGAGAGGAGCACCGAGACGACTGTGACGAAAGCGGTGAACGAGATTATACTTTAGGATGCCACTGACCGCTTGTCAGCCCCGTTCGGGCCCGGATGAACAAGTGGCAGAGTGTTACGTGAGATAATAGGAACGCAGGTTGGGAGCTGGGACGCGAGGTTCGGCGGAGTCCACGTCCCGCGTACGTGGGTAGTCTTATTGTGTGAGTAGGCACAGGAGTTTTTCACAAGCCTGAAAGCGTGACGGTACTATGTACATTTGTGGTAGGGCTGGTGTGTGGTACTATGTACATTGTGGTAGGGCTGGTGTGTGGTACTATGTACATTGTGGTAGGGCTGGTGTGTGGTACTATGTACATTGTGGTAGGACTGGTGTGTGGTACTATGTACATTGTGGTAGGGCTGGTGTGTGGTACTATGTACATTGTGGTAGGGCTTGTGTGTGGTACTATGTACATTGTGGTAGGACTGGTGTGTGGTACTATGTACATTGTGGTAGGACTGGTGTGTGGTACTATGTACATTGTGGTAGGGCTGGTGTGTGGTACTATGTACATTGTGGTAGGGCTGGTGTGTGGTACTATGTACATTGTGGTAGGGCTGGTGTGTGGTACTATGTACATTGTGGTAGGACTGGTGTGTGGTACTATGTACATTGTGGTAGGGCTGGTGTGTGGTACTATGTACATTGTGGTAGAGCTGGTGTGTGGTACTATGTACATTGTGGTAGGGCTGGTGTGTGGTACTATGTACATTGTGGTAGGGCTGGTGTGTGGTACTATGTACATTGTGGTAGGACTGGTGTGTGGTACTATGTACATTGTGGTAGGGCTGGTGTGTGGTACTATGTACATTGTGGTAGGACTGGTGTGTGGTACTATGTACATTGTGGTAGGACTGGTGTGTGGTACTATGTACATTATGGTAGGGCTGGTGTGTGGTACTATGTACATTGTGGTAGGGCTGGTGTGTGGTACTATGTACATTGTGGTAGGGCTGGTGTGTGGTACTATGTACATTGTGGTAGGACTGGTGTGTGGTACTATGTACATTGTGGTAGGGCTGGTGTGTGGTACTATGTACATTGTGGTAGGGCTTGTGTGTGGGTACTATGTACATTGTGGTAGGACTGCTGTGTGTGGTACTATGTACATTGTGGTAGGACTGGTGTGTGGTACTATGTACATTGTGGTAGGGCTGGTGTGTGGTACTATGTACATTGTGGTAGGACTGGTGTGTGGTACTATGTACATTGTGGTAGGGCTGGTGTGTGGTACTATGTACATTGTGGTAGGGCTGGTGTGTGGTACTATGTACATTGTGGTAGGACTGGTGTGTGGTACTATGTACATTGTGGTAGGGCTGGTGTGTGGTACTATGTACATTGTGGTAGGGCTGGTGTGTGGTACTATGTACATTGTGGTAGGGCTGGTGTGTGGTACTATGTACATTGTGGTAGGACTTGTGTGTGGTACTATGTACATTGTGGTAGGGACTGGTGTGTGTGGTACTATGTATATTGTGGTAGGGCTGGTGTGTGGTACTATGTACATTGTGGTTAGGACTGGTGTGTGGTACTATGTACATTGTGGTAGTGCTGGTGTGTGGTACTATGTACATTGTGGTAGGGCTGGTGTGTGGTACTATGTACATTGTGGTAGGGCTGGTGTGTGGTACTATGTACATTGTGGTAGGGCTGGTGTGTGGTACTATGTACATTGTGGTAGGGCTGGTGTGTGGTACTTTGTACATTGTGGTAGGGCTGGTGTGTGGTACTATGTACATTGTGGTAGGCTGGTGTGTGGTACTATGTACATTGTGGTAGGACTGGTGTGTGGTACTATGTACATTGTGGTAGACTGGTGTGTGGCTACTATGTACATTGTGGTAGGGCTGGTGTGTGGTACTATGTACATTGTGGTAGGACTGGTGTGTGGTACTATGTACATGTGGTAGGGCTGGTGTGTGTGGTACTATGTACATTGTGGTAGGACTGGTGTGTGTGGTACTATGTACATTGTGGTAGGGCTGGTGTGTGGTACTATGTACATTGTGGTAGGACTGGTGTGTGGTACTATGTACATTGTGGTAGGACTGGTGTGTGGTACTATGTACATTGTGGTAGGGGCTGGTGTGTGGTACTATGTACATTGTGGTAGGACTGGTGTGTGGTATTATGTATATTGTGGTAGGGCTGGTGTGTGGTACTATGTACATTGTGGTAGGACTGGTGTGTGGTACTATGTACATTGTGGTAGGGCTGGTGTGTGGTACTATGTACATTGTGGTAGGGCTGGTGTGTGGTACTATGTACATTATGGTAGGGCTGGTGTGTGGTACTATGTACATTGTGGTAGGGCTGGTGTGTGGTACTATGTACATTATGTACTGGTGTGTGTGGTAGGTACTGGTGTGTGGTACTATGTACATATGTGGTAGGGTGGTGTGGTACTATGTACATTGTGGTAGGGCTGGTGTGTGGTACTATGTACATTGTGGTAGGACTGGTGTGTGGTACTATGTACATTGTGGTAGGGCTGGTGTGTGGTACTATGTACATTGTGGTAGGGCTGGTGTGTGGTACTATGTACATTGTGGTAGGGCTGGTGTGTGGTACTATGTACATTGTGGTAGGGCTGGTGTGTGGTACTATGTACATTGTGGTAGGGCTGGTGTGTGGTACTATGTACATTGTGGTAGGGCTTGTGTGTGGTACTATGTACATTGTGGTAGGGCTGGTGTGTGGTACTATGTACATTGTGGTAGGGCTGGTGTGTGGTACTATGTACATTGTGGTAGGACTGGTGTGTGGTACTATGTACATTGTGGTAGGGCTGGTGTGTGGTACTATGTACATTGTGGTAGGGCTGGTGTGTGGTACTATGTACATTGTGGTAGGGCTGGTGTGTGGTACTATGTACATTGTGGTAGGACTGGTGTGTGGTACTATGTACATTATGGTAGGACTGGTGTGTGGTACTATGTACATTGTGGTAGGGCTGGTGTGTGGTACTATGTACATTGTGGTAGGGCTGGTGTGTGGTACTATGTACATTGTGGTAGGACTGGTGTGTGGTACTATGTACATTGTGGTAGTACTGGTGTGTGGTACTATGTACATTGTGGTAGGGCTGGTGTGTGGTACTATGTACATTGTGGTAGGGCTTGTGTGTGGTACTATGTACATTGTGGTAGGGCTGGTGTGTGGTACTATGTACATTGTGGTAGGACTGGTGTGTGGTACTATGTACATTGTGGTAGGGCTGGTGTGTGGTACTATGTACATTGTGGTAGGGCTGGTGTGTGGTACTATGTACATTGTGGTAGGGCTGGTGTGTGGTACTATGTACATTGTGGTAGGGCTGGTGTGTGGTACTATGTACATTGTGGTAGGGCTGGTGTGTGGTACTATGTACATTGTGGTAGGGCTGGTGTGTGGTACTATGTACATTGTGGTAGGGCTGGTGTGTGGTACTATGTACATTGTGGTAGGACTGGTGTGTGGTACTATGTACATTGTGGTAGGACTGGTGTGTGGTACTATGTACATTATGGTAGGGCTGGTGTGTGGTACTATGTACATTGTGGTAGGGCTGGTGTGTGGTACTATGTACATTGTGGTAGGGCTGGTGTGTGGTACTATGTACATTGTGGTAGGGCTGGTGTGTGGTACTATGTACATTGTGGTAGGGCTGGTGTGTGGTACTATGTACATTGTGGTAGGGCTGGTGTGTGGTACTATGTACATTGTGGTAGGGCTGGTGTGTGGTACTATGTACATTGTGGTAGGGCTGGTGTGTGGTACTATGTATATTGTGGTAGGGCTGGTGTGTGGTACTATGTACATTGTGGTAGGGCTGGTGTGTGGTACTATGTACATTGTGGTAGGGCTGGTGTGTGGTACTATGTACATTGTGGTAGGACTGGTGTGTGGTACTATGTACATTGTGGTAGGACTGGTGTGTGGTACTATGTACATTGTGGTAGGACTGGTGTGTGGTACTATGTACATTGTGGTAGGGCTGGTGTGTGGTACTATGTACATTGTGGTAGGGCTGGTGTGTGGTACTATGTACATTGTGGTAGGGCTGGTGTGTTGGTACTATGTACATTGTGGTAGGACTGTGGACTGTGTGTGTGGTACTATGTACATTGTGGTAGGACTGGTGTGTGGTACTATGTACATTGTGGTAGGGCTGGTGTGTGGTACTATGTACATTGTGGTAGGACTGGTGTGTGGTACTATGTACATTGTGGTAGGACTGGTGTGTGGTACTATGTACATTGTGGTAGGACTGGTGTGTGGTACTATGTACATTGTGGTAGGGCTGGTGTGTGGTACTATGTACATTGTGGTAGGGCTGGTGTGTGGTACTATGTACATTGTGGTAGGGCTGGTGTGTGGTACTATGTACATTGTGGTAGGGCTGGTGTGTGGTACTATGTACATTGTGGTAGGGCTGGTGTGTGGTACTATGTACATTGTGGTAGGACTGGTGTGTGGTACTATGTACATTGTGGTAGGGCTGGTGTGTGGTACTATGTACATTGTGGTAGGGCTGGTGTGTGGTACTGTGTACATTGTGGTAGGACTGGTGTGTGGTAGGACATTGTGGTAGGTGTGGTGACTGTGGTACTATGTACATTGTGGTAGGGACTGGTGTGTGGTACTATGTATATTATGGTAGGGCTGGTGTGTGGTACTACTGTTACATTGTGGTAGGACTGGTGTGTTGGTACTATGTACATTGTGGTAGGACTGGTGTGTGGTACTATGTACATTGTGGTAGGGCTGGTGTGTGGTACTATGTACATTATGGTAGGGCTGGTGTGTGGTACTATGTACATTGTGGTAGGGCTGGTGTGTGGTACTATGTACATTGTGGTAGGACTGGTGTGTGGTACTATGTACATTGTGGTAGGACTGGTGTGTGGTACTATGTACATTGTGGTAGGGCTGGTGTGTGGTACTATGTACATTGTGGTACTGGCTGTGTGGTGGTCATGTGGTTGGGCTGGTGGTTGTGGTACATTATGGTAGGACTGGTGTGTGGTACTATGTACATTGTGGTAGGGCTGGTGTGTGGTACTATGTACATTGTGGTAGGGCTGGTGTGTGGTACTATGTACATTGTGGTAGGACTGGTGTGTGGTACTATGTACATTGTGGTAGGGCTGGTGTGTGGTACTATGTACATTGTGGTAGGGCTGGTGTGTGGTACTATGTACATTGTGGTAGGGCTGGTGTGTGGTACTATGTACATTGTGGTAGGACTGGTGTGTGGTACTATGTACATTGTGGTAGGACTGGTGTGTGGTACTATGTACATTGTGGTAGGGCTGGTGTGTGGTACTATGTACATTGTGGTAGGACTGGTGTGTGGTACTATGTACATTGTGGTAGGGCTGGTGTGTGGTACTATGTACATTGTGGTAGGGCTGGTGTGTGGTACTATGTACATTGTGGTAGGGCTGGTGTGTGGTACTATGTACATTGTGGTAGGACTGTGTGGTGTGTGGTACTATGTGGTATTATGTACATTGTGGTAGGGCTGGTGTGTGGTACTATGTACATTGTGGTAGGACTGGTGTGTGGTACTATGTACATTGTGGTAGGGCTGGTGTGTGGTACTATGTACATTGTTGTAGGGCTGGTGTGTGGTACTATGTACATTGTGGTAGGACTGGTGTGTGGTACTATGTACATTGTGGTAGGGCTGGTGTGTGGTACTATGTTACATTGTGGTAGGGCTGGTGTGTGGTGTACTATGTACATTGTGGTAGGGACTGGTGGTGTGTGTGGTACTATGTACATTGTGGTAGGGCTGGTGTGTGGTACTATGTACATTGTGGTAGGGCTGGTGTGTGGTACTATGTACATTGTGGTAGGACTGGTGTGTGGTACTATGTACATTGTGGTAGGACTGGTGTGTGGTACTATGTACATTGTGGTAGGACTGGTGTGTGGTACTATGTACATTGTGGTACTGGTGGGCTGGTGGTGTGTGGTACTATGTGTGTGGTACATTGTGGTAGGGCTGGTGTGTGGTACTATGTACATTGTGGTAGGACTGGTGTGTGGTACTATGTACATTGTGGTAGGACTGGTGTGTGGTACTATGTACATTGTGGTAGGGCTGGTGTGTGGTACTATGTACATTGTGGTAGGGCTGGTGTGTGGTACTATGTACATTGTGGTAGGGCTGGTGTGTGGTACTATGTACATTGTGGTAGGGCTGGTGTGTGGTACTATGTACATTGTGGTAGGACTGGTGTGTGGTACTATGTACATTGTGGTAGGACTGGTGTGTGGTACTATGTATATTGTGGTAGGACTGGTGTGTGGTACTATGTACATTGTGGTAGGGCTGGTGTGTGGTACTATGTACATTGTGGTAGGACTGGTGTGTGGTACTATGTACATTGTGGTAGGACTGGTGTGTGGTACTATGTACATTGTGGTAGGGCTGGTGTGTGGTACTATGTACATTGTGGTAGGACTGGTGTGTGGTACTATGTACATTGTGGTAGGGCTGGTGTGTGGTACTATGTACATTGTGGTAGGACTGGTGTGTGGTACTATGTACATTGTGGTAGGGCTGGTGTGTGGTACTATGTACATTGTGGTAGGGCTGGTGTGTGGTACTATGTACATTGTGGTAGGGCTGGTGTGTGGTACTATGTACATTGTGGTAGGGCTGGTGTGTGGTACTATGTACATTGTGGTAGGGCTGGTGTGTGGTACTATGTACATTGTGGTAGGGCTGGTGTGTGGTTATGTGTAGGTACTATGTACATTGTGGTAGGGCTGGTGTGTGGTACTATGTACATTGTGGTAGGACTGGTGTGTGGTACTATGTACATTGTGGTAGGACTGGTGTGTGGTACTATGTACATTGTGGTAGGGCTGGTGTGTGGTACTATGTACATTGTGGTAGGGCTGGTGTGTGGTACTATGTACATTGTGGTAGGGCTGGTGTGTGGTACTATGTACATTGTGGTAGGACTGGTGTGTGGTACTATGTACATTGTGGTAGGGCTGGTGTGTGGTACTATGTACATTGTGGTAGGACTGGTGTGTGGTACTATGTACATTGTGGTAGGGCTGGTGTGTGGTACTATGTACATTGTGGTAGGGCTGGTGTGTGGTACTATGTACATTGTGGTAGGGCTGGTGTGTGGTACTATGTACATTGTGGTAGGACTGGTGTGTGGTACTATGTACATTGTGGTAGGACTGGTGTGTGGTACTATGTACATTGTGGTAGGGCTGGTGTGTGGTACTATGTACATTGTGGTAGGGCTGGTGTGTGGTACTATGTACATTGTGGTAGGACTGGTGTGTGGTACTATGTACATTGTGGTAGGGCTGGTGTGTGGTACTATGTACATTGTGGTAGGGCTGGTGTGTGGTACTATGTACATTGTGGTAGGGCTGGTGTGTGGTACTATGTACATTGTGGTAGGGCTGGTGTGTGGTACTATGTACATTGTGGTAGGGCTGGTGTGTGGTACTATGTACATTGTGGTAGGGCTGGTGTGTGGTACTATGTACATTGTGGTAGGGCTGGTGTGTGGTACTATGTACATTGTGGTAGGGCTGGTGTGTGGTACTATGTACATTGTGGTAGGACTGGTGTGTGGTACTATGTACATTGTGGTAGGACTGGTGTGTGGTACTATGTACATTGTGGTAGGGCTGGTGTGTGGTACTATGTACATTGTGGTAGGGCTGGTGTGTGGTACTATGTACATTGTGGTAGGGCTGGTGTGTGGTACTATGTACATTGTGGTAGGACTGGTGTGTGGTACTATGTATGTACATTATGTAGGCTGGTGTGTGGTACTATGTACATTGTGGTAGGGTACTATGTAATGTGGTGTGTGTGTGGTACTATGTACATTGTGGTAGGACTGGTGTGTGGTACTATGTACATTGTGGTAGGGCTGGTGTGTGGTACTATGTACATTATGGTAGGGCTGGTGTGTGGTACTATGTACATTGTGGTAGGGCTGGTGTGTGGTACTATGTACATTGTGGTAGGACTGGTGTGTGGTACTATGTACATTGTGGTAGGGCTGGTGTGTGGTACTATGTACATTGTGGTAGGACTGGTGTGTGGTACTATGTACATTGTGGTAGGGCTGGTGTGTGGTACTATGTACATTGTGGTTGGGCTGTGTGTGGTACTATGTACATTGTGGTAGGGAACTGGTGTGTGGTACTATGTACATTGTGGTAGGGCTGGTGTGTGGTACTATGTACATTGTGGTAGGGCTGGTGTGTGGTACTATGTACATTGTGGTAGGACTGGTGTGTGGTACTATGTACATTGTGGTAGGACTGGTGTGTGGTACTATGTACATTGTGGTAGGGCTGGTGTGTGGTACTATGTACATTATGGTAGAAATGGTGTGTGGTACAATGTACATTGTGGTAGGACTGGTGTGTGGTACTATGTACATTGTGGTAGGGCTGGTGTGTGGTACTATGTACATTGTGGTAGGGCTGGTGTGTGGTACTATGTACATTGTGGTAGGGCTGGTGTGTGGTACTATGTACATTGTGGTAGGGCTGGTGTGTGGTACTATGTACATTGTGGTAGGGCTGGTGTGTGGTACTATGTACATTGTGGTAGGACTGGTGTGTGGTACTATGTACATTGTGGTAGGGCTGGTGTGTGGTACTATGTACATTGTGGTAGGGCTGGTGTGTGGTACTATGTACATTGTGGTAGGGCTGGTGTGTGGTACTATGTACATTGTGGTAGGACTGGTGTGTGGTACTATGTACATTGTGGTAGGGCTGGTGTGTGGTACTATGTACATTGTGGTAGGGCTGTGTGATGGTACTATGTACATTATGGTAGGTAATGATGGTGTGTGGTACTATGTACATTGTGGTAGGACTGGTGTGTGGTACTATGTACATTGTGGTAGGACTTGTGTGTGGTACTATGTACATTATGGTAGGGCTGGTGTGTGGTACTATGTACATTGTGGTAGGGCTGGTGTGTGGTACTATGTACATTGTGGTAGGACTGGTGTGTGGTACTATGTACATTGTGGTAGGACTGGTGTGTGGTACTATGTACATTGTGGTAGGGCTGGTGTGTGGTACTATGTACATTGTGGTAGGGCTGGTGTGTGGTACTATGTACATTGTGGTAGGGCTGGTGTGTGGTACTATGTACATTGTGGTAGGACTGGTGTGTGGTATTATGTACATTGTGGTAGGGCTGGTGTTTGGTACTATGTACATTGTGGTAGGACTGGTGTTTGGTACTATGTACATTGTGGTAGGGCTGGTGTGTGGTACTATGTACATTGTGGTAGGACTGGTGTGTGGTACTATGTACATTGTGGTAGGGCTGGTGTGTGGTACTATGTACATTGTGGTAGGGCTGGTGTGTGGTACTATGTACATTGTGGTAGGACTGGTGTGTGGTACTATGTACATTATGGTAGGGCTGGTGTGTGGTACTATGTACATTGTGGTAGGGCTGGTGTGTGGTACTATGTACATTGTGGTAGGGCTGGTGTGTGGTACTATGTACATTGTGGTAGGGCTGGTGTGTGGTACTATGTACATTGTGGTAGGGCTGGTGTGTGGTACTATGTACATTGTGGTAGGGCTGGTGTGTGGTACTATGTACATTGTGGTAGGACTGGTGTGTGGTACTATGTACATTGTGGTAGGACTGGTGTGTGGTACTATGTACATTGTGGTAGGACTGGTGTGTGGTACTATGTACATTGTGGTAGGACTGGTGTGTGGTACTATGTACATTGTGGTAGGACTGGTGTGTGGTACTATGTACATTGTGGTAGGACTGGTGTGTGGTACTATGTACATTGTGGTAGGACTGGTGTGTGGTACTATGTACATTATGGTAGGGCTGGTGTGTGGTACTATGTACATTGTGGTAGGACTGGTGTGTGGTACTATGTACATTGTGGTAGGACTGGTGTGTGGTACTATGTACATTGTGGTAGGGCTGGTGTGTGGTACTATGTACATTGTGGTAGGACTGGTGTGTGGTACTATGTACATTGTGGTAGGACTGGTGTGTGGTACTATGTACATTGTGGTAGGGCTGGTGTGTGGTACTATGTACATTGTGGTAGGGCTGGTGTGTGGTACTATGTACATTGTGGTAGGGCTGGTGTGTGGTACTATGTACATTGTGGTAGGGCTGGTGTGTGGTACTATGTACATTGTGGTAGGGCTGGTGTGTGGTACTATGTACATTTTGGTAGGACTGGTGTGTGGTACTATGTACATTGTGGTAGGGCTGGTGTGTGGTACTATGTACATTGTGGTAGGGCTGGTGTGTGGTACTATGTACATTGTGGTAGGGCTGGTGTGTGGTACTGTGTACATTGTGGTAGGGCTGGTGTGTGGTACTATGTACATTGTGGTAGGGCTGGTGTGTGGTACTATGTACATTGTGGTAGGGCTGGTGTGTGGTACTATGTACATTGTGGTAGGGCTGGTGTGTGGTACTATGTACATTGTGGTAGGGCTGGTGTGTGTGGTACTATGTACATTGTGGTAGGACTGGTGTGTGGTACTATGTACATTGTGGTAGGGCTGGTGTGTGGTACTATGTACATTGTGGTAGGGCTGGTGTGTGGTACTATGTACATTGTGGTAGGGCTGGTGTGTGGTACTATGTACATTGTGGTAGGACTGGTGTGTGGTACTATGTACATTGTGGTAGGGCTGGTGTGTGGTACTATGTACATTGTGGTAGGGCTGGTGTGTGGTACTATGTACATTGTGGTAGGACTGGTGTGTGGTACTATGTACATTGTGGTAGGGCTGGTGTGTGGTACTATGTACATTGTGGTATGGGCTGGTGTGTGGTACTATGTACATTGTACATTGTGGTAGGCTGGTGTGTGGTACTATGTTACATTGTGGTAGGATGGTGTGTGGTACTATGTACATTGTGGTAGGGCTGGTGGTGTGTGGTACTATGTACATTGTGGTAGGGCTGGTGTGTGGTACTATGTACATTATGGTAGGACTGGTGTGTGGTACTATGTACATTATGGTAGGGCTGGTGTGTGGTACTATGTACATTGTGGTAGGGCTGGTGTGTGGTACTATGTACATTGTGGTAGGGCTGGTGTGTGGTACTATGTACATTGTGGTAGGGCTGGTGTGTGGTACTATGTACATTGTGGTAGGGCTGGTGTGTGGTACTATGTACATTATGGTAGGGCTGGTGTGTGGTACTATGTACATTGTGGTAGGACTGGTGTGTGGTACTATGTACATTGTGGTAGGACTGGTGTGTGGTACTATGTACATTGTGGTAGGACTGGTGTGTGGTACTATGTACATTATGGTAGGACTGGTGTGTGGTACTATGTACATTATGGTAGGGCTGGTGTGTGGTACTATGTACATTGTGGTAGGGCTGGTGTGTGGTACTATGTACATTGTGGTAGGGCTGGTGTGTGGTACTATGTACATTGTGGTAGGGCTGGTGTGTGGTACTATGTACATTGTGGTATAGCTGGTGTGTGGTACTATGTACATTGTGGTAGGGCTGGTGTGTGGTACTATGTACATTGTGGTAGGGCTGGTGTGTGGTACTATGTACATTGTGGTAGGACTGGTGTGTGGTACTATGTACATTGTGGTAGGGCTGGTGTGTGGTACTATGTACATTGTGGTAGGACTGGTGTGTGGTACTATGTACATTGTGGTAGGGCTGGTGTGTGGTACTATGTACATTGTGGTAGGGCTGGTGTGTGGTACTATGTACATTGTGGTAGGGCTGGTGTGTGGTACTATGTACATTGTGGTAGGACTGGTGTGTGGTACTATGTACATTGTGGTAGGACTGGTGTGTGGTACTATGTACATTGTGGTAGGGCTGGTGTGTGGTACTATGTACATTGTGGTAGGGCTGGTGTGTGGTACTATGTACATTGTGGTAGGGCTGGTGTGTGGTACTATGTACATTGTGGTAGGACTGGTGTGTGGTACTATGTACATTGTGGTAGGACTGGTGTGTGGTACTATGTACATTGTGGTAGGGCTGGTGTGTGGTACTATGTACATTGTGGTAGGGCTGGTGTGTGGTACTATGTACATTGTGGTAGGACTGGTGTGTGGTACTATGTACATTGTGGTAGGGCTGGTGTGTGGTACTATGTACATTGTGGTAGGGCTGGTGTGTGGTACTATGTACATTGTGGTAGGGCTGGTGTGTGGTACTATGTACATTGTGGTAGGGCTGGTGTGTGGTACTATGTACATTGTGGTAGGGCTGGTGTGTGGTACTATGTACATTGTGGTAGGGCTGGTGTGTGGTACTATGTACATTGTGGTAGGGCTGGTGTGTGGTACTATGTACATTGTGGTAGGACTGGTGTGTGGTACTATGTACATTGTGGTAGGGCTGGTGTGTGGTACTATGTACATTGTTGTTAGGGCTGGTGTGTGGTACTATGTACACATTGGGCTGGTGTGTGGTCCTATGTGGTTGTTGTTGGTCTTTAGTGTGTGGTACATTATGTACATTGTGTTAGAGGGCTGGTGTGTGGTACTATGTACATTGTGGTGGGGCTGGTGTGTGGTACTATGTACATTGTGGTAGGGCTGGTGTGTGGTACTATGTACATTGTGGTAGGACTGGTGTGTGGTACTATGTACATTGTGGTAGGGCTGGTGTGTGGTACTATGTACATTGTGGTAGGGCTGGTGTGTGGTACTATGTACATTGTGGTAGGACTGGTGTGTGGTACTATGTACATTGTGGTAGGGCTGGTGTGTGGTACTATGTACATTGTGGTAGGACTGGTGTGTGGTACTATGTACATTGTGGTAGGGCTGGTGTGTGGTACTATGTACATTGTGGTAGGGCTGGTGTGTGGTACTATGTACATTGTGGTAGGGCTGGTGTGTGGTACTATGTACATTGTGGTAGGACTGGTGTGTGGTACTATGTACATTGTGGTAGGGCTGGTGTGTGGTACTATGTACATTGTGGTAGGGCTGGTGTGTGGTACTATGTACATTGTGGTAGGGCTGGTGTGTGGTACTATGTACATTGTGGTAGGACTGGTGTGTGGTACTATGTACATTGTGGTAGGGCTGGTGTGTGGTACTATGTACATTGTGGTAGTGCTGGTGTGTGGTACTATGTACATTGTGGTAGGGCTTGTGTGTGGTACTATGTACATTGTGGTAGGACTGGTGTGTGGTACTATGTACATTGTGGTAGGACTGGTGTGTGGTACTATGTACATTGTGGTAGGGCTGGTGTGTGGTACTATGTACATTGTGGTAGGACTGGTGTGTGGTACTATGTACATTGTGGTAGGACTACCACAATGTACATAGTACCACACACCAGCCCTACCACAATGTACATAGTACCACACACCAGTCCTACCACAATGTACATAGTAACCACACACCAGCCCATACCACAATGTACATAGTACCACACACCAGTCCTACCACAATGTACATAGTACCACACACCAGTCCTACCACAATGTACATAGTACCACACACCAGTCCTACCACAATGTACATAGTACCACACACCAGCCCTACCACAATGTACATAGTACCACACACCAGCCCTACCACAATGTACATAGTACCACACACCAGCCCTACCATAATGTACATAGTACCACACACCAGTCCTACCACAATGTACATAGTACCACACACCAGTCCTACCACAATGTACATAGTACCACACACCAGCCCTTACACAATGTACATAGTACCACACACCAGCCCTACCATAATGTACATAGTACCACACACCAGTCCTACCACAATATACATAGTACCACACACCAGTCCTACCACAATGTACATAGTACCACACACCAGCCCTACCATAATGTACATAGTACCAAACACAAGCCCTACACAATATACATAGTACCACACACCACCTACCATAATGTACATAGTACCACAAACCAGTCCTACCACAATATACATAGTACCACCACCAGTCTACCACAATGTCCTTATACCACACACCAGCCCTACCATAATGTACATATACATGTACCACAACAAGCCTACACAATATACATAGTACCACCACCACTACCAAATGTACATAGTACCACAACCAGTCCTACCACAATATACATAGTACCACACACCAGTCCTACCACAATGTCCTAATACCACACACCAGTCCTACCACAATGTACATAGTACCACACACCAGCCCTACCACAATGTACATAGTACCACACACCAGCCCTACCACAATGTACATAGTACCACACACCAGCCCTACCACAATGTACATAGTACCACACACCAGCCCTACCAAAATGTACATAGTACCACACACCAGTCCTACCACAATGTACATAGTACCACACACCAGTCCTACCACAATGTACATAGTACCACACACCAGTCCTACCACAATGTACATAGTACCACACACCAGCCCTACCACAATGTACATAGTACCACACACCAGCCCTACCACAATATACATAGTACCACACACCAGCCCTACCACAATGTACATAGTACCACACACCAGCCCTACCACAATGTACATAGTACCACACACAAGCCCTACCACAATGTACATAGTACCACACACCAGCCCTACCACAATGTACATAGTACCACACACCAGCCCTACCACAATGTACATAGTACACAACACACCAGCCCTACCATAATGTACATATTACCACACACCAGCCCTACCACAATGTACATAGTACCACACACCAGCCCTACCACAATGTACATAGTACCACACACCAGTCCTAACACAATGTACATAGTACCACACACCAGCCCTACCACAATGTACATAGTACCACACACCAGCCCTACCACAATGTACATAGTACCACACACCAGCCCTACCACAATGTACATAGTACCACACACCAGCCCTACCACAATGTACATAGTACCACACACCAGCCCTACCATAATGTACATAGTACCACACACCAGCCCTACCACAATGTACATAGTACCACACACCAGCCCTACCACAATGTACATAGTACCACACACCAGTCCTACCACAATGTACATAGTACCACACACCAGTCCTACCATAATGTACATAGTACCACACACCAGCCCTACCATAATGTACATAGTACCACACACCAGCCCTACCACAATGTACATAGTACCACACACCAGTCCTACCACAATGTACATAGTACCACACACCAGCCCTACCACAATGTACATAGTACCACACACCAGTCCTACCACAATGTACATAGTACCACACACCAGCCCTACCACAATATACATAGTACCAACAAACAATTTACATAGTACCACACACCAATCCTACCACAATGTACATAGTACCAAACACTAGCCCTACCACAATATACATAATTCGATACACCAGTCCTACCACAATGTATATAGTACCAAACACCAGCCCTACCACAATGTACATAGTACATAATACATAATACCAGTCCTACCACAATGTATATAATACCAAACACCAGTCCTATCACAATGTATATAGTACCACACACAAGCCCTACCATAATGTACATAGTACCAAACAACAGCCCTACCACAATGTCCTTAATACCACACACAAGCCCTAACACAATATACATAGTACCACACACCAGCCCTACCATAGTGTACATAGTACCACACACCAGTCCTACCACAATGTACATAGTACCACACACCAGCCCTACCACACTGTACATAGTACCACACACCAGCCCTTCCACAATATACGTAGTACCACACATCAGTCCTACCACAATTTTCGTAGTACCACACACAAGCTCTAACACAATATACATAGTACCACACACCAGCCCTACCACAATGTACATAGTACCACACACCAGTCCTACCATAATGTACATAGTACCACACACCAGTCCTACCACAATGCACGTAGTACCACACAAGAGCCCTAACACAATATACATAGTGCCACACACCAGCCCTACGACAATGTACATAGTACCACACACCAGTCCTACCACAATGTACATAGTACCACACACAAGCCCTAACACAATATACATAGTACCACACACCAGTCCTTCTTCAGTATACATAGTACCACACACCAGCCCTACCAAAATGTACATAGTACCACACACCAGTCCTACCATTCTGTACATAGTACCACACACCAGTCCTACCACAATGTACATAGTACCACACACCAGCCCTACCACAATGTACATAGTACCACACACCAGCCCTACCACAATGTACATAGTACCACACACCAGTCCTACCACAATGTACATAGTACCACACACCAGTCCTACCACAATGTCCTTAATACCACACACAAGCCCTAACACAATAAACATAGTACCACACACCAGCCGTACCATACTGTACATAGTACCACACACCAGTCCTACCATAATGTACATACTACCACACACCAGTCCTACCACAATGTACATAGTACCACACACCAGCCCTACCACAATGTACATAGTACCACACACCAGTCCTACCACAATGTACAT
Source organism: Argopecten irradians (assembly GCF_041381155.1). NCBI lineage: Eukaryota > Metazoa > Mollusca > Bivalvia > Pectinida > Pectinidae > Argopecten > Argopecten irradians. The sequence continues at coordinate 1,229,992 of NC_091135.1, forward strand.
AGTACCACACACCAGTCCTACCACAATGTACATAGTACCACACACCAGTCCTACCACAATGTACATAGTACCACACACCAGTCCTACCACAATGTACATAGTACCACACACCAGTCCTACCACAATGTACTTAGTACCATACACCAGCCCTACCACAATATACATTGACACTAGGTTCCAGAATGGCTTGGAATCCCATCAACAGTATAGGATTACAGTAATATTCCGTTTACTTCCATTTTTAAAAAAAATATTTTTAAATATTCATCAATTGTATTTTTTTTTTTTTTGAATTTCAGGAAAACAACTCAAGGGAACTAATTTCCATGGCGACTTTAAACCTAATTTTAGTAGGAGCCAACATTTGCCGTACATGCTAATGTAATAAACACACAATGCCATTTGTAATCATAGCAATGCACTTTAAGGTAAAGACATTACAAATGGTGGACTTTATCTTTAAAATTTCTTAAATGGTTTTTCATGGACTTTGTTTGGAAATGTTCGTTGAGAGGCATGCTCATGTAATCATGTTTCCTAGGCTACGGTGCATTGTTGAGACTGCTTGTTCTGATTCTGAAGTAAATGTATTTGCATGAACTATCTGAAGGTACTTGTTAGTTTTAATGGATTTTTCAGGGGGAAACACATTCGTTATTCCCAAGACATATCTCTAAAAGTTGAAGGCTGCCAAGGTTGGGGCCTTGGAGTCAGCCTTCATATATAAATAATGTCCCCTCACAGGAGGGCTCTCACATGTCACACATATCTTTCATCCTAATCGAAACATTCTTAGGCTAAAATTTACTACATTAGTTTCATTTTTTTCTTCCATTCTAACTACTCTCAGACCTCAAATAGTTATGCCTTTGAAATCTACTTATGTAAACATTCATTCATTCATTCATAATGTTTTCGTATTTTATTAATTTGGTAAGCCTTTCATTAATTGAAATGAATCTATATTGTAGATCTAGAGTAAGAAGGACCCCCATGTGTGTAATAGAGTGTTTACACCCCCTCTCCCCACACCCAAAGATAATAAATATTATGCCTATGAAAAGGGGACGAACTTAATAATGAGTAGAGTTAATATATATTTTTTCAATGTTGTGAAATTCAAAACCTTATGTGAAGAGATTTTTCAAACGTTCCTCTTTTGTTATGAACAGTTGTAAAGATCTCTTTTTCCCCGATTTGATTTTCAATTGTCATAGTGTTAGCAAAAAAATCAAACATGCTCCGAAATTTGGAATGGAATCTTTCATACTGTTGTAGTTCTTGTTTGTGTGAAAAATGATCAACGTCTCCGTTATGTTCCTCCATTTTTATTACGTTCTAATTATACATCAATACATCACTTCCGGTAAGAATCTCCGGATTTTGGTATAAACTAAAAGCGAAAATGGACAATTCCGGAATTAGCTTATCTCCCCTTAGACCATAAGTATGATCTTACCAGATATCTCGTAGACCAGATAATACATATATATAACATGCCCCCCACAAAAAAAATTGAACCCAGTGAAATTTACACTGGTCATGAGAAATCTGGGAAGAACATGAAAACTAAAGATATTTAGAAATTAGAAAAAGTAAATAGTTATACATACTGTCAAGATTACATTTCAATATGGCTGTGCCAAAGCAATGAAAGCAACATATTGAAGAAAATGTAGCAAAATTGATATATATTCATTATTTAAAATACATAAGAGAATTGAAATGAACATGTATAGGTAAACATGATGGAACAATTCCAGTAAGGAAGGTTTGCTGGCCAGGCAAACATGACCGAACAAGAAAATCCAACATACCGCCTTAAGTAATAGTGCACGAAAAATTCCATGAACTACAATAATCATTTAAGTTCAACTCTTTCTGAATACCATTCATATACAGTACTCAATGAGACATGAGCTACTTACATAATAATTAGACATGTACATATGCTATCAATGATCTGATCAATTGGTAATGATTACATTAGAACAATGACATTTACTGCCTTATAGGTAGCAAGAGAGTGATCAAGAGATACTCTTTAACTAGCAACCTAGGCGATGTCATTTTTGATGTCCTAGCAATGATTGACAGAAAAACCCTAATCATAAGTAATGAGCATAGTGCATGATCAAATGATCAATTGGCATGATCAATCGTTAAAGTATAAAATTTGAGCATGTTTCAATTAAACAATCACTGAAAATCTGTATGGTATTTTATCAAACTAGAAAGCATCATTGGAATGCAGAACTTAACCTCAGTGTGTTTATAGTAATATACAGTGCTTAATCAATAATAAATGACATCATAGTTATCAAACTATATAAATTATATAAATTATCGAAACATGCATGTATAGAGAACCATATTGCTACAAAATAACATAAACCAATAACCCATAAAAACAACTTGAAACTTTGTACTTAAAGAGTCTTTTATAATTGACATTGATTAGATCATTTGTCATATGAAATCATATTGTTGGAGGGGGTCGAGCTAGAATGTTTTCTAAGCACTTGGAAGGCAAACTACGCTTGTGTAGGTTCTCCAACTAGTTGCACAAGATATTGCAGACCATCCATTGTATGTCTCTGGGCTAGAATGCGTTTCACTTTCACTTTGACTATAGTGTCAGGCAGAGGGAGATCATTAGGATCCACATGATCCGAGTCGCAGAATCTGGCTGGTTTTCGTAGTACTCGTTTGGGACGAGTAGATACAGGTGTCGGTTTTTGATTTGCTGGTGAACTAGAATCACTGGCAGATGAACTACCTGAATCAATTGATGATGCAGGAAAATTGTCAACCGTATCACGATTTTGGTGAACATGTATGTCCGTCTGGGCAGATATATGTCGAAATGTCCTTTTCTTAGCTGTACGAAAGAAATTTGCAGGTGATGGACAACGGATATGAGCCGGTTTAAGGCGATCAATATGGATAGGATGAGGGAATTGCCTCTTATGTTCATGATCCTGCAGGTTCACCATATGATCACTCACTATATCCATAACAACATATGGTCCTGAGTAATTGTCCTTAAGCTTTCCTCCTGGACCAGTTGCTTCATGTGTCATAAAGACATAGTCATCTTTATGGAGTTGGAGGTTAGACCGGCCTTTGTTTAAACGTACTATCATCTTTGCATTAACCTTATCAAATCGTTCCTTGATCATTGTCAGTGTCAACTCCATGGCACTGTGTTTTGACGACAGGTAGGTTGTAACGTCTCCTGGGATATTGTCGTCTACAGAGGCTATATGGGTAAGCAGAAATCTGAGTCGGAACCCATAAATAACTTCAAACGGTGAGTATCCTGTTGTGGAATGCTGGGAGTTGTTGATAGCAAACAGAATACTTGGAAGAACAGAGTCCCAGTTAGTACAGGTAGTGTTCATGTATGGACTCAGTTTGTTGGCCAGAGTTGCATGAGAGCGTTCACATGCGCCGAGACAATGGTGTGAATTGCTGAGGAATATTCAGCATTCTGCAGAGTTCCTGTGTCACTCCTGTGTCACTTTTGCCTTGGTCGGAAATAAGCGTATCACAAACACCATATTGAGTCATAAGTTGGAAGAGGGCCTCTGATACAGTGCATGCATCCTTGTTAGGCAATGGTAAGGTAAATAAGAACCTAGAGAACATGTCCAGGGCCGTGAATATATACTTGTTTCCATGTTCAGTGCATGGCAACGGGCCATACAGATCAACTTCCCATACCGAAAATGGGCGATCAGGTGTTGGATTAGAAATGATCTTGTTTTTCGCGTAGTGCTTGGTAATCTTACGTTTTTGACACCTGGGACATGACTCAATATAGTCAGCAATCACTGTTGCCATTTTAGGAAAGAAGTAATATTGTTGTATTCTCTCCATAGTGTCCGTTATTCCTCCGTGGGATCCTAATGCAGAGTCATGGAAGAATGATCGCAATGAATGGTTCTGGTAACACAAGCTGATAAGGACTTGTAGATAGAACAGATCGAGGTGAACCTTTCCTTAAGTGAAATAGCAAGTCATTTATCACAACATAGTTACTTTGTTGCAGTAGAATCTTTCGTGCCTCACGTTGAGATGATGGCAAAGTGCCTGTTGTTAGATAGTTAATAATTACATGATACTCCTTCCTCTGATAAGTCTGAATTTTCTCCTTTGACAAATTCAGGTGGGAGATAACTGTTGCAATGTCTTCGGAATCTTCCTCTTGCTGCGTAGACGATTCCGAATTCCGAGAACTTGCTATATTGACAAAATCCAATTCAGTTTCACTGTCATCATAATCACAAATGTTTGAGTCTATATCCGTTGTGATCTGGAATCGATCTGAATTGCAATTGTTTGAGTCTATATCTGTAGTAACCTGGAACCGATCTGTATTGTTGTAGTCAAGAGTAGTATCAGCATTGTACATGTTTAGATCATTTAACTGTTGATCTGTACACGTAGTGTCCATATCACTGGTTGTAGTCTCTGTGTCTTTGTCATACACTGGATCACTGCGTTTGTCTAAAGACAGTTCATGAGAAGTTACAGGTACAGGCACATGTTTCCCAACTCTGTTGTTATGTTTGTGCAGACGAGGGGCCAGACTAAGAGATTTAAGGTGACCAATAGGTCCGTGGTCATTGTCCTCAGTGTCAGCATCATACAAGTCAGCGTCAAGATCATGAAAGGTGTGAATGAGGTTGGCTTGTGGATGAATGACCTCAACCACTTTGTTTTAAGGCGAGAGAAATCGAACCTCGGACGGTTTCTCCTCCATATATGGGAAGTGAAGGTCCTCCTCCTCGGGACTGGAATTCATCACATCCGGAAAATTGTCCTGACGGGACAGTGCATCTGCGACAGCCATTTCCTTTGCTAGTTTGTAACAGATGTCAAAGGAGAACTGTTGAAGGATGGCTATCCATCTTTCGTAGATAGCGCCATGAAGCTGTTTCTGAAACAGGGCTCGTAAAGCTTGATGGTCACATTCAATGACGAAGTGCTTTCCCCTTAGATATGGAGAACAGTCTAAAACACTTGTCACCACTCCAAGAAGTTCGAGCTTGGTAGGTCCATAGGATGCCTGTCCTTTATTTAGTCCTTTTGATCCAAAACGAAGAACATGAGGTTTCCCATCCTCATGAATTTGATACAAGGTGTATCCGATGCCTTTAGAACTGGTGTCCACCGCGAGACGGAAATCTAAGTCAAAGCGAGGAAATGACAAAACATCTGAATTGCCAAGCAACTGCTTGAGCTTGTGAAAGCTCAAGTCACAATCACTACTCCAACGAAATGGCACACCTTTTTTGAGTAATAGATGCATAGGTTGAGTCACTGCACTGTAGTTTGGTATGTATTTCCGGAACCAGTTGAACATTCCGAGCACGCGTTGAAGCTGTTTCCTGTCCTTGGGGACAGGATGCTCTGTAAGTAGGTCTATACGGTTTTGAGGTGGTTTAATACCCGCTTTAGAAACCTCATGGCCTAAGAAAATACAAGAGTCTTTAGCAAATTTGCATTTGTTAGGGCCAAGTTTCAAACCTGCATGTTGAAGCCTACTTAATACTTCTGACAAATCTGCCATATGTTGTTCAAATGTTTCTGATATAATACACACATCATCTAAGCAACAAAGTACAGATACAAAAGTCAAACCCTTCATTATTTTGTCCATAAGAAGTTGAAATGAATTAGGTGATATACATAAACCCATAGGCAACCTCAAAAACTTAAAGGTGCCATAACAAGTATTGAATGCTGTGTATTTTGTTGATTGGTCATCTATGGCCATTTGAAAGAACCCAGAACTTAAATCAAGCGAGGAGATGAAATTTGGCGTACGGTTGGCAAATGATTCTGTCAAGTCCTGCAAGTCAGGAATAGTATATTTAAAGTCAGATGTCTGACTATTCAAATACCGAAAATCGTAACAGAATCTGTAAGATGATAAACTTTGCTGACTTGTAATCTCCTCACCTGCTTTAAGTCTTGGCTTATTACGTTTGGTGACTAGTACAATAGGACTAGATATAGGGATTTCCTCAGTTTCAGACACTGGTTTGATAATACCCTGTCGTAAAAGCTCATCAAGCTGATGCCGAAGCACAGTTTTCTTATCACTAGGTAAACGATAAGGTTTCTGATGCTTGGGTACAAAATTTGGTTTCAAATGGATTCTATGCTTCACCATCTCGGTGCAGCCTAGATCAGGATTCTCAGGAGTGACAAAAACATCTTTGTATTGGTACAAACATTTTTTTTAGTTCAAGTGTCTGTTCATTTGTCAAATTTGATCGACTTTCAAAATCAAAATTTGATGCAAAAGTTTGAAAATCATCAGACATGTCATGTTCATTGTGACTATTATTATCACTGACATTAGATACATTAGAACAAGACAAAGGAACAATTTCTGTAAGATTGTCACATAACTGACAAGATGACAATATAATACCTTTCTGGATATAAACAACACTATTTCCAGGATTAAGTATTTTGATATGAGTCAACCGATCAACATCACATGTAACAAGAGATTTGGCTACTAAAACACCTTTGTTCATAACATCAAAATGTCCAATGTTGACACCTTGTGTACCAATGGGCACTACATCTGGAAATTTACCCATAACTATACACTCTGAGTTAGGTTCAACTTGTACAGAAGATACACATCTGACTTTGACACTTTTCTTTACATCAGGAAAAATCTGTTGTTTTGAAAAATCTAGAATAATACCATGATCTTTCATATATTGTGTACCTAGAATCAATGGGTGTGAAGTTTCCTGCATGATATACACAAAAATATCAAAATATTTCATAGTACTAGATTTGTAACCTAGTTTCAATGTAGCTGTACCAATAATATCTACAGTACTGTTGTTAGCAAGTGTTACACTACTATCTGTAGGCGGAAAATCTGAAAGACTTGCCAAAAAATTGTCAAACAAGAGGCCCAGAGGACCTGTATCACTCACCTGGTTTGTAATGCCAAATAATTTTCTGAATACAGGTTCATTGTTTCTTTTCTGAAGGAATTTTAATATTAACCTCTAAATCCCCTATTGGGCCCCACCCCTCCTGCCCCCTGGGGGTCAGAGCCAAAATTTATACAAGTTCTGTTCCCCTTCCACAAAGGATGTTTCTGGCCAAATTTGGTTACATTCCAAGCAGAACTCAATGACTAGTAGCGATTTAAAGAATTTACCTCTATTTCCCCTATTGGGCCCCACCTCTCCTACCCCCGGGGGATCAGAGCCAAAATTTATACAAGTTCTGTTCCCCTTCCCCCAAGGATGTTTGTGGCCAAATTTGGTTACAATCCATGCAGAACTCTATGAGAAGAAGTGATTTAAAGGATTTACCTCTATTTCCCCTATTGGGCCCTGCCCCTCCTGCCCCCTGGGGATCAGAGCCAAAATTTATACAAGTTCTGTTCTCCTACCCCCAAGGATGTTTGTGGCCAAATTTAGTTACAATCCATACAAAACTCTTGGACAATTAAGTAGCAATTTATAGAATTTACCTATAATTCCCCTATTGGGCCCCGCCCCTCCTGCCCCGGGGACCAGAGCCAAAATTTTTACAAACTCAGTTCTTATTCTCCCAAGGATATTTCTGGCCAAATTTGGTTACATTCCATGCAGAACTCTATGACTAGTAGCGAATTATAGGATTTACCTCTATTTCCCCTATTGGGCCCCACCCCTCCTGCCCCCGGGGGACCAGAGCCAAAATTTATACAAGTTCTGTTCCCCTTCCCCCAAGGATGTTTCTGGCCAAATTTGGTTACAATCCATGCAGAACTCTATGAGAAGAAGTGATTTAAAGGATTTACCTCTATTTCCCCTATTGGGCCCCGCCCCTCCTGCCCCCGGGGGGGTCAGAGCCAAAATTTATACAAGTTCTGTTCCCCTACCCCCACGGATGTTTGTGGCCAAATTTGGTTACAATCCATGTAGAACTCTAGGACAAGTAGCGATTGATAGAATTTACCTCTATTTCCCCTATTGGGCCCTGCCCCAACTGCCCCCTGGGAGTCAGAGCCAAAATTTATACAAGTTCTGTTCTCCTACCCCCAAGGATGTTTGTGGCCAAATTTAGTTACAATCCATACAAAACTCTTGCACAATTAAGTAGCAATTTATAGAATTTACCTATAATTCCCCTATTGGGCCCCGCCCCTCCTGTCCCGGGGACCAGAGCCAAAATTTTTACAAACTCAGTTCTTATTCTCCCAAGGATATTTCTGGCCAAATTTGGTTACATTCCATGCAGAACTCTATGACTAGTAGCGAATTAAAGGATTGACCTCTATTTCCCCTATTGGGCCCCACCCCTCCAGCCTCCGGGGGGCCAGAGCCAAAATTTATACAAGTTCTGTTCCCCTTCCCCCAAGGATGTTTCTGGCCAAATTTGGTTACAATCCATGCAGAACTCTACGACTAGTAGCAATTTATAGGATTTACCTCTATTTCCCCTATTGGGCCCCGCCCCTCCTGCCCCCGGGGGGTCAGAGCCAAAATTTATACAAGTTCTGTTCCCCTTCCCCCAAGGATGTTTGTGGCCAAATTTGGTTACAATCCATGTAGAACTCTATGACAAGTAGCGATTTAAAGGATTTACCTCTATTTCCCCTATTGGGCCCCGCCCCTCCTGCCCCCGGGGGGTCAGAGCCAAAATTTATACAAGTTCTGTTCCCCTTCCCCCAAGGATGTTTGTGGCAAAATTTAGTTACAATCCATGTAGAACTCTATGACTAATAGCGAATTAAAGGATTTACCTCTATTTCCCCTATTGGGCCCCACCCCTCCAGCCCCCGGGGGGCAAGAGCCAAAATTTATACAAGTTCTGTTCCCCTTCCCCCAAGGATGTTTGTGGCCAAATTTTGTTACATTCTATTCAGAACTCCATGACAAGTAGCGATTTAAAGGATTTACCTTTATTTCCCCTATTGGGCCCCGCCCCTCCAGCCCCCGGGGGGTCAGAGCCAAAATTTATACAAGTTCTGTTCCCCTTCCCCAACGGATGTTTGTGGCCAAATTTGGTTACAATCCATGTAGAACTCTATGACTAGTAGCGATTTAAAGGATTTAGCTCTATTTCCCCTATTGGGCCCCGCCCCTCCTTCTCCCCGGGGGGTCAGAGCCAAAATTTATACAAGTTCTGTTCCCCTTCCCCCAAGGATGTTTGTGGCCAAATTTTGTTACATTCCATTCAGAACTCTATGACAAGTAGCGATTTAAAGGATTTACCTCTATTTCCCCTATTGGGCCCCGCCCCTCCTGCCCCCGGGGGGTCAGAGCCAAAATTTATACAAGTTCTGTTCCCCTTCCCCCAAGGATGTTTGTGGCCAAATTTTGTTACATTCCATTCAGAACTCTATGACAAGTAGCGATTTAAAGGATTTACCTATATTTCCCCTCAGAGCCAAAATTTATACAAGTTCTGTTCCCCCTCCCCCAAGGATGTTTGTGGCCAAATTTGGTTACAATCCATGCAGAACTCTATGACTAGTAGCGATTTAAAGGAAATGTTGACGGACAGACGGACGGACGGACGACGGACGGACGACGGACGCCGCGCCATGACATAAGCTCACCGGCCCTTCGGGCCAGGTGAGCTAAAAATGATTTTGAGACAATATTTATACTGCTACCTGAATCTAATAATCCTGTAATGTTTTGAGAACAAACAGAAAAAAAGTTTGATACATAAAATGGTGATTTGTACATTTGTTTACATGGTCATCAATACTATAATTGTTATTTTTATCATCATTACAATCATGTTCATTGGAATCAATCATTGTACCATCATCATAGTCAGCATTTATATAACTGTCTGATATTTGGCCTGAAAGGTGGCCTACGCTTTCAGGCCTTGCCCGTTTAACGTCGGACAAGAGGGAGCTGTGTGTCCTGGGCGGCGCGAGCACAGTTGGCAGTGTGGGTCAGACATTGTCTCGGGGCAACGTAAACAGTTTTTGGCTTTGTGACCCCACTGCTTACACATCTGACACTTAGAATTAGGGAGTTTATGTCCTTCACCACTCCAATTACAAGCATGTTTTATGTGTCCTTGACCTCCGCAATGGAAACACGTTCGCGACGTTGAGTTCGAATCCTGTTGGGAGCGAGACTGCTGTCTGGTGTCCTGGGCATCAGGTTTAGGCTTCCTGCGATATGTTCGAGTATCCACGAATGTTTCCGGACGCTGCATGGTCTCTTTCACTTCCAAATTGTCTAATCGTTTGGAAATATCATCGAGTTTCGTTAAGAGCTGTGTCATAGGGTTTTCCGTAGTTGGGCGAGATACAGCTGAGGCGGCCATATGACTAGGGGACTGTTGACGGTAACCATTGGCTTCACCGATTCTGGCAGAATGTAAAGCATCCCGTAATGTTGTCGCTTTACCCGCACGGACAAAAAAGGCAAGCTGTGGGGGTAGACCCTCAGTGAATTTTAATGCAATGTCCTTGTCTGACTTTCCAAGACGCTTCCCCTTCTGGAGTACTGTTGAATGGAATTCCTCCAGTGGCTGTTCTGGGCGTAGTAGCATATGTCGGAAGGCAGCTTCTTCAGCTACTAAAGCTGGATTTGTGTCGGAGCAAAATTCTTCCCTTAACAGGGCTTGCACATTGAAGAAACTGGATCTTGAATAGGGTGAAAGAGTGCCAAACCAAACTAATGCAGGACCTGTCAAGTGCAGGTGGAACGCAGCCACAGCCTGTGGGCTGGCCGAATCTATCTGCGATAGTGTCAGATAGGATTGGAACTCTGTCAGAAATTTATCACCGTCTTCAGACATCATCCCAGAAAATTTTTTCAATGTTTTTTTCCGGTAAATACGCTGGGGCTTGTATAATAATCGGTTGCCTATCCATAACACCGTGGGGTTGAGATTGGGATTGGGCAGGTTGATTGTTCTGTAATGGTATCATGGAGGGTTGGGGTGGCCACATGTTTCCCGCCATATTTGCTGTGATTTCTGGCGTGGCGGGTTGTAAATTTAGTGAAGGGTCCATCATAAACTCATGTTCGTTACTGGTAGCTAATTGAAAAGTCTCATCCATAATTCATAGATATACAAAGTTCACCTTGATCTTGGGATCGTTTTGAAATTCTCCACCATGTTGTAGTTCTTGTTTGGGGAAAAATGATCAACGTCTCCGTTATGTTCCTCCATTTTTATTACGTTCTAATTATACATCAATACATCACTTCCGGTAAGAATCTCCGGATTTTGGTATAAACTAAAAGCGAAAATGGACAATTCCGGAATTAGCTTATCTCCCCTTAGACCATAAGTATGATCTTACCAGATATCTCGTAGACCAGATAATACATATATGCTGTTTTAACAAAATAAGAAAATTATTTAACAATTTTCTAAATTTTGGATTTCCCAGAATGATATCTTGATCGTTAAAATTATAGTAAGGCTATGTGTTGTTGTGTTCGTTATACCAAGCAATAAACTGTTCAAATAATCTTTCTACATAATAACACTGCGAAAACAAATGCCTTAAAGTTTCTGGTTCCCTGTTACAAAATGTACAATGTCTGTTGTTAGAGAATTTCATTTTTACTAACACATCATTTGTTGTAAGAATTCTCTGATTAATTTTATATTGAAATGTTTGTAATTTTAATTCCATTGAACAGTTAAATGCATTTGCATACACATCACACCAATTAAAATAATTACTAATATCAAAATCAGATTTCCATTCGTCTTGACTAATCGGTTTTCTCATATTGTGTTAAACAAATGTCCAGTAGATAAACTTCCAGTCAGTTATACACAATAAAAGTGGAATAATATATATTTTCCTGGATAGTGTTACAGTTTAATTACGTTCAACAGAATCACGATAAACTTGTTTCCAATGTCTGTCGATTTTATTTACTATAGCATAGTACTGAATACAATTTAAATAAGGAATAGTATCTATATCATGAAATTCTCTTACTGTAGCATTTTTAAATAGATCACCAACTGTACCAAGACTGTGTTGCCCTTTCCATATATATGTTACAAAACTTTTAACTTTTTAATAGAACAAAATTGACCAAGCTTTTACCTAGTAAGTATTCTGCAAGGGTATCAGGCTCACTTTGTATTTCTGATAAAGCTGCTATCAGATCTTTCCAAAAAGTGTTTTTAATTTGTTCTCCTGCTTCTTTCATTTTACTTCTGTCAAGCTCATATAACAAATCAATTTCAAATAGCAATATTTTCTTTAGTAAGGTTTTCCAGGTTTTCCTAGTATCTTCAAATATTCTCCTGATCCATTTCACTTTCAAATATTTAATAAAAGATCAAATATGAGTCATGTTTAAACCTCCATATTCCTTGCATGCAATTAAAGTGTCAAGTTTAATTTTTTCGGACTTAAAATTCCATATGAAACCAAACAAGATTTTGTTTAACTTGGTAAAAAAATATATAGACAAGTCCAGTATCTTAAAAGTTTGATCTGACTGAGTTTGTCATCATAACTTATTTGTTTCATGTTTTCAAGGTTTAATAAAAATACTATACCCAGCAACTTAAAATCTGCAGAAGACAAGTTTTTCTTTCATACATACGGGTGTAATACTGGCTGGTCTAGAGCAATACACTCATGCCGCCTGAGGCTGTATTGCATGGCTACCCATGCAATAAAGCCTCGTGACGTCACGGCGTAAACAAAATTTCTATTTTCTCGGTAAACTTTTAACATTTTTTTAACATTTACTATAACAGATGCAAACAACGGAATTTTTGTTTAAAATATCACGTATTTTTTCATGTATGAAAATTGACTTCCAGTCGTGGATTTCTTCGAATTTATTTCAAAATGGCGGGATATTATAGTTGTAAAATTGCAATAAAACGTCGAGGTATGAAAAAAAAAATCTCTTTCATAAGTGGATATGAAGGATAGGGATATTCTACCCTCGGGATCACAAAATGTTGCAAAACCCTCGGCAAGCCTCGGGTTTAACTACATTTTGTGACCCTCGGGTAGAATATCCTATCCTTCATATCCACATATGAAAGAGTCTTATAATATCTAATTCAGGTCATATTCTGTCATTGTAATATTTCTTGCTACCAATCCACAGGACACTGAATTTTCGTAAATTTATTTTTAATCCTGATTCACAAACGAAACCTTCAAGTAACTGAACAGCAGTGTATAGTGACTGAGTTTTACCATAAAGTAGGAGATAAACATTATCAGCATATTGACCAAGTAGAAACCGATTACCTTTTATAGCTATACCCCTAATACTGTTTTTTGACTTTAATGATAATGCTGGCAGTTCCACCCCAATTATGAACATATAAGGTGACAAAGATTCACCTTGACGACAACCTCTACTTAAACTAAAGAAGAATGACAAATGACCATTATTAATAACATAACTTTTAGAATTCTTATAAAAATTCGAACCATTTACAAAGAGAATCTCCAAAATTAAAAGTTTTTAAGGCTTTTAGTATGAAATTCCATTCAATAGAGTCAAAGGCCTTCTCAAAGTCTAAAATAAACAATACTCCTGACTGACTTTTCTCTTCCAACAGAGTCATAATATCATAAAAAAGTCAAGTGTTATCTCCGATCAACCTACCTTTAATAAAACCTGTCTGTGTTTCACTAATGATATTTGGAAGAACATTTTTAACTCTGCTATTTTATAGTCTACATTAAGAAGGGATATAGGTCGCCAATTTTTCAAATACCTTCTATATTTATCATTTTTTGGGATAAAAGAAATAATACCCTGGCATTGAAAATCAGATAGTTGCCCAGTGTGATATGCATAATTTATAGATGTAAGTAAAAAGCATCCTAAATCTTTCCAGAAAAACTTATAAAATTCTACACTAAAGCCATCAGAGCCCGGACATTTCTCATTATCCATACACTTTAATATTTTTGCCAATTCAGATAGTGTACATTTATATGTTAGTTCCTATCACAAGTTTTTTTTATCTATGTTACTAAGTTGAATATTATGGTTAAAAAATAAGAATGTTCATACTGCAAAAAGTTATCTTAAAATGGTTTCTGCCTCAATTATCTCCCTTTGATTATCTAGTATATATCCCTCATCTGTTATTAATTATGTTATATTCTTATTGACAAAGTGACGTTTTTCCAGATTACAAAAGTATTTTGTTGCTTTTTTCCCATTTTCACACCAATTGACCTTTGACCATAGAATAAGACCTTCAACTTTACATTTCCTTAGATATTCTGATTCCTGTTGTTTGATACCGAACTCAGTCATAAGGCCTGCACTAGGATTATTATTAATTAGTTTTTCAAGTTCCTCTATTTCAATTTCTAAATTCTTTTCATGTTTTCTCTAATCCTTGGCCCTCGAAATACAGTAAAATATTGATATTGATCAAATTTTAACTTTAAGAATTTCAAAGAAAAGTTGGTCATTGACCCTCAAAACAATATTATCTGTGTTATTTCTATCCCCATCAATAATATATTCATCAAAAGTCTCTTTGATACACTCCTTAACCTGTTGAATATAAGCCGGATTTTCTAAGAGAGATGCATTATGATTCCGATACCCTCTACCACGTTCTACATTACTAAAATTTATATCTAATATAAAACAGGAATGATCTGTCCTGTAACCAGGTATGATTTTAGAAACCTTGCTTTTTCATATATCTGGTGATATCAAGGGATTTTATTTCGATGTCGTTGTGCGGCCTCACTAGACACAGAATAAGGCCAGATAGACCTTGATGTGACTTGGTGGTATCATACTCTTCCCCATAACGAAGTGTGCACGTTGAAGTGATAATCCATTGATTTTGATGGACTATTTCAATATAAGTAATGTGTAATGGTAACAATATGTTCATATAACTTCATGATTCCTTGGTATCATCCTCAGGATAATGTATGTCCAAACCATTCCTCCATGTGGCATATGAACTTAATAACGTGGAACTGCAGACCAATACGTATTTCGTGAAGTACTTTTTGTATTTCTCCGTAGTTATATTTGTCAGTTGGAATCATATAATTCCAAACACTTTATGTGTAGATTGGATATCTGTCACCGGTAAGATCGCGTCATGTTCGTTATGTTCCCCACAATTCTAGTTTCACCTCTCAACATCTTCACCTGCTCGGTAGAATGTCAAATTACATTTTAACTGTTTTTCATTTAAAAGCACCTGGTTCCCGATTTTAAATGTTTTAATACCATTCATCAGGTAATCCCAATCTTCCAGTCTCCATTAACGTGCTGGAGTTTATCGCCATGTTAGCGCACACTTTCGGTATATAACCTTTGGTATTCAGCGGACAGCAATCGAAATGTATTCGTTACGAATGATGTCAGATTATGCCGAACAAAATATCTTAAAGCTTGATGGAGTATCCGATTTTACACTAGCAAATTTTCTGTGACAAATGATCACGCGATATTCATTATTAATTCATTAAGTGACGGCTTATCTGTGGCCTATCGCAGACATTTATAGGCACCAATAGCTCGTGCAGCTTCTGCAGTATTTCCAGCACGTGCCGTAAATTAACACGCGGTAAGTGACACCCTACAGACAGTTCCGCGTCGCGTGGGATGGTGTAAGATATCGCAGGGATCTGAAGTTAGAAGATGAATTCCGTATGAATTAAAGCAAACATGCCATTAAAGTATCTAACGTAAAGAAATCAATGCCGCTTACGAAAAGGAAATAGAAAAACCAAATGCTGTGGTAGAATTTTTGATTTTTCAAACCTAACCCTAACCCTAAACCTATGTCGATGCATAGGTTAATTTTCATGTTTCTTGACATTTGTTCCCTCATTTGACTCGATTTCCTGATGTTAATCCCTAACTAATCTTTAGGTCCTTAAATTTTCGTTAAAACCATGAACTCAATCTCATTCCTTCCATTAGCTGTCAACGCACTGGTTCGCTGTTAATGCCTGTCACTTCTTTTTATTCTACATCATTTTTTCACTGTTTTTCCTTTGATTCTCTAACAGAAGTCCTTGTGCGTCCTATGATAAGATATAATTCATATGTAAGTCTTTTATCATCTAGGCACTGCAGGTTGAGTGTTTGAATGTTGGCACTGTACTTAGGGTGCTAAAATTGTTCCTGCTGCTCCTATTGCATGATCGTAAAAGGCGACTAAATTTAGGATATTATCTTTTCTCTTCTTCCTAACTAACTTTTTCTTCCTAGCGTCTCCATTGACACTGTCTCACATTTGGCCTTCAGTTGGGCGTTCGACCCTGTAAGGTACAAATGTAGACTCTGGGTTCTGGCCGAGACACACCAACTTCTAATAGTCTCTGGCCTTGCATAGCACTCATCATAAAGGGGTGGGACGACTGGTATTGCCCGTTGTCAGTATAATGTGACCGGGTGGGATATTTGGTGTGTTCGGCGGCATGCTTCGGTGATATAGTACTATAATAGGGCAATATTTTCACTATTCAAGAAGTCTTTCAAACACGACACACGCACTTCATACACACAAGACATCGCATACATTGGAAACCGTCCAATAATCTGAGTATGCATACATCATAAAACACAATAATCTGAGTATACACTCATCAGAAAACACAATAATCTGAGACACTCATCAGAAAACACAATAATCTGAGACACTCATCATAAAACACAATATTCTGAACACTCATCAGAAAAATAATAATCTGAGTATACATTCATTAGAAAAAACAATAACCTGAGTATACACTCATCAAAAAACATAATAATCTGAGTACACTCTCATCAGAAAACACAATATTCTGAAACACTCATTAGAAAACACAATAATGTGAGTGTACACTCATCAGAAAACACAATAATCTAAGACACTCATCAGAAAAAAAAAAAATCGTAGACACTCATCAGAAAACACAAAAATGTGAGTGTACAATCATTAGAAAACACAATAATCTGAGACACTCATCAGAAAACACAATAATCTGAGTGTACACTCATCAGAAAACACAATAATCTGAGTATACACTCACCACAATAATCTGAGTATACACTCATCAGAAAACACAAGAATCTGAGTATACACTTATCACAATAATCTGAGTATACACTCATCAGAAAACACAATAATCTGAGTATACACTCATTAGAAAATACAATAATCTGAGTATACACTCACACAATAATCTCAGTATACACTTATCAGAAAACACAATAATTTGTGTATACACTTATCAGAAAACACAATAATCTCAGTATACACTTATCAGAAAAACAATAATTCAGTATACACTTATCAGAAAACAATAATATATCTCAGTATACACTTATCAGAAAACACAATAATCTGAGTATACACTTATCAGAAAACACAATAATCTCAGTATACACTTATCAGAAAACACAATAATCTCAGTATACACTTATCAGAAAACACAATAATCTCAGTATACACTTATCAGAAAACACAATTATCTGAGTATACACTTATCAGAAAACACAATTATCTGAGTATACACTGATCAGAAAACACAATAATCTGAGTATACACTTATCAGAAAATACAATAATCTGAGTATAAACTGATCAGAAAACACAATAATCTGAGTATATACTTATCAGAAAATACAATAATCTGAGTAATCACTTATCAGAAAACACAATTATCTGAGTATACACTTATCAGAAAACACAATTATATGAGTATACACTTATCAGAAAACACAATTATCTGAGTATACACTTAACAGAAAACACAATAATCTGAGTATACACTCATCAGAAAACACAATAATCTGAGTATACACTCATCAGAAAACACAATAATCTGAGTATACACTCATCAGAAAACACAATAATCTGAGTATACACTTATCAGAAAACACAATAATCTGAGTATACACTTATCAGAAAACACAATAATCTGAGTATACACTCACACAATAATCTCAGTATACACTTATCAGAAAACCAAATAATCTGAGTATACACTCATCAGGAAACACAATAATCTGAGTATACACTCATCAGAAAACACAATAATCTGAGTATACACTCATCATAAAACATAATAATCTCAGACACTCATCAAAAATATAACAATCTGAGTATACACTTATCAGAAAACACAATAATTTGAGTATAAACTCATCAGAAAACGCAATAATCTGAGACACTCATCATAAAACACAATTATTTCAGACACTCATCAAAAATATAATAATCTGAGTATACACTTATCAGAAAACACAATAATCTGAGTATACACTCATCAGAAAACACATTTATCTGAGTATACACTTATCAGAAAACACAATAATCGGAATATACACTCATCAGAAAACACAATAATCTGAGTATTCACTACTCATCACAATGATCTGAGTATACACTCATCAGAAAACACTTTGAGGTTATATTAAGTACACACATACTTCATAACATGAATAACTTTTAAAAAAAAATCTGTTGACATTAATCCTAAAATAATGTTCCTTCGTGCATTGAAAATACAGCTACTATTTATGTACAGTCATTATTATTTCCGATAAACAAAATATTTTAAAGTAACAAAAATCATTGCCATTCATCTATCATAAGTTACGTGTTATCTATAAAATATGTTTGGCGTTAACGGTATTAACGTTTAGAGCAAAGGATAATATCACTTATCTACAATGTAGTTAGTCTAGGGATTATAGAGTTTACTTTGATAGTATTGGGTGTCGATACCAGTTAGTGGTCTTGGATGATGTTGTAAGCATTCTGGTATGCATAGAAGAGAGCGAAATATATGAGATTTATTAATTAGTAAGTGTAAAAATTCTGAGGCGGCTCTATACAGCGGTAATGTCGCCAGAGTTATTCCCCTTAGGCTATATGAATGCAATATGCAGGTTATTTTTGTTGGTATCAATACTTTACTTGTAGATTTAATATCATTATAACTCATTAATTAAAGTATATGGATACATTGTTTAATTAGTCTGAATCGAGTTTTTAAGAATGTTGTTATGAACACGAGATAGCGATATGCGATCGAAATAAAATTTAGAGTAACGATATATAAAGTGAGCTCGAGGCGGTCACTATATATACTTATGAAAAGTATGATAGATATTGTGATAATATGTAAAATATTGCATATGAATTTTACTCCGAGTTTTAGTGTCTCATAAGAAATAAGCCGAGTACGGCTGGACATCATAAATCTTTTAAAGTTGTATGCAATGGATGTTTTATACTATGATCTTCTTATGGTTATTATAAAATATTGATATCTGTTCAATTTTATTACTCAAGCTGGTAAGTATCGCTAACTATTGTTGTAAAGTACATACAGCCGTATCATTATTATTATTATTATTATTCTCTTTATTGCCTCCAAATTTGAAGATTACAAAAGCATGAATAATAAACACAAATATACAAAGCATTTTTAAATATAAGAGTAATACAAAGTAAACATTACATTAATAAATAGTTATTTGTTCAATAATATAAGTACAAGTATAAGTATATACAAAATATCTTATAAATATTCATTTATACGTTAAATATAGGATAGCATAACAAAGTGTGCAACCCGATGCTTTTTATTAACTTAATTATTATTCATTACCCATTATTCTTTTGTTATATGAAATTTATAACAAAATCATACAACTAACAGTAGGGGTGGGCAGAGCCCTACAAGTACCAGCGAGGCGTTACGGGCTCGCACATCTATTCTATAATTTTAAGGATACAACATAAAATTCACATTAAAGTGTTATACTTTAAAAATATATCAACTCCTCTTTTTTCAATTAATACATGATTAAGCATAATATGATTTACACATCTTGTACACATAGACAACAGATTTCATTCTGAAATTATTCAGTTCTTCTTCACTAATAGTGAATGAAACATTCCCTCCAATCAATATATGAAATATCTGTACATCTGTAAGCGAGTGTAAATATACACTAAACAATATATCACTGATATTAATTATGCAACACCAAAGTTGATCTCTCAACTCAGAGGTATATGAACATTGTAAAACTAAATGTGTCATAGGGTCCGTGTACAGAAACCCACATTTATGACATAATTCCATCGTATTCAAACTACGTATAGTTATAACTATTTTCATTATATAATGTATTATTTCTCTGTATTGAGGGAACAAAAGCGCTAGCTTCCATAAAGTATAAGGTTTAAGTTCGTTATGTAATTCACGAAATCTTCTAAAGTCAGTATCAATTTTCATATGTTCATTAAAATTATGCTCCTCAAATTTCATAACAGCATTGTAAACTATTTTTTTTTCCAAACAACATTCTTTCTAAAAGTTCCGGTTTCAAAAAATGTTTTTAACTCTTTATATAATGAGTACTTCAATATTCAATATTTCTACTATGTCAGGAATAAATCCCTTTTGGTATGTTCTACCTAGACGAAAAAGAAGGAGTCTGGTAGTAAAAACTTTAAAAACAAGAGATGTTGGTTTCATTCTACATAATCTTCCAAAAAATAACAATTTTCTTGTGTCTATATACGCTTCAATAGAGGTCCAACCAAGTAAGGATGTGCACATATCCGTTCTGGTCCTCTTTTCGAATCCCTGTATCGATTTAACAATAAAGTGTTGTGCTCTCTCTAACATTGTAATTTCCGTTCTTGTGAGTTGCCAAAGCTCGCAACCGTATAAAGCAGATGGATAAACCTTAATTTTGATAATTTTTGCAACAGTTAAGGGGTTAAGGGCACATGGATGAGCACCAGAGCGGACAATGGACATTGTACCTGACCTTAATTTTTTACAAGCATTCGATGTTCTATCAAAATAATTTTGTTTGGAATTTAATAATATACCAACATGTGTAATTTCTTCAGTCTGTGGCATAATACAATTATAAAGATAAGCATTATTATACACAGTACAAGTTCTTATCCTTTGATTTGTAAAAGTTACAATTTTGCTTTTTACGGCAGAAAATGAAAAACGCCATTTTCTACTATAATCTTCACAGATTAAAATCATTTTCTGAAGGCTTTTAAAACTGGTGCTAACTAAACAGATATCATCTGCTTGTGTGGGAACATTAACATTCAAATCTACAATCACTGCACCTAGACCAGAATTTTCTATTTTATTTAATAAATCATTAATAAAAACTAAATACATTTTAGCAGACAATGCCCCTCCCTGTAATATTCCACGTTCCATTTTGAGCATGGGAGACTTTAACCCATTATATAAAACACAACTTTCAACATTTGTATACATACATTTTAGTAAAGTCCACATTTTTGAATTAAGACCCAATTCATAAAGTTTGTATAGTAATCCAGCATGCCACACGGTGTCAAATGCTTTATTACTATCTAAAAATGCAACATGAACATTTGAACTATATTCGATATTGTGATTAATGCACTCTTGTAAACTAAATGACGTACATAAACTACACAAGTTCTTTTGATAAGCAGACTGCTGTTGATTCGGAAGCAAGTTAGAATTAAGAACTGTTTTAATTCTTTCCGATAGAATACTTTCAAACAATTTGAAAAATACAGGTAGCAATGTGATTCATCTGTAACTATTTGGGTCATCTTTCTTTTTACCTTGACCTTTGTACAATGTTATAATAATACCTTTTTTTCCAATCTTTTGGAATATATTCGTTTTTTTATAACACAGTTGAACAATCTAGCTATATAATCAAAAAGTAACGTACCACCATATTTGATTTGCTCATATACTAAGCCATCCCATCCTCCTGCTTTCTTAGATTTCAATTTTTTACACAATAAAACAATCTCCGAAGTGCTAACACATTCATTCAGATATATATCCTCCTCGTTACGGACTAGTGCTTCAATTTCAGCCACACGATTGGTGATTTCTGCATGAAAATTACTATTAAATTCTTTATTCGGTGCATCTCGGAATAGATTTTCTGAAATGTAGGTGTTCTGTAGTTTGGTTGTATTTTCTGTAGTGGTGTGTATATGTAGGACTCAAACACGTGTTGGTAGCTTCTGGTGTTTATTCGTGGAGTCCTTAAGAGCGACCCCGTTAACTTGTGAAATCTTAGTTTATATAGAGATACATGGACATTCAACATCAATCAGTTTTATAATAAATGTCAGAGTACATATCCTTCTTAAGTAATCTGACCACTTCTTGTCACGAATACGCACTTAAGTAATAGTGTATCGGAATCTGTTGACTTGGTCATGATAGCTACAAGGCATATACATATAACCGTCTGGTTACTGCAACCTGATGCCTAAGGCTATATGTGTACCTACATGTATAGTAGACTAAGTGTATTCATTGAATTATACATAAAGTTAATTTTCTAAATATTTAACATTTCCATATAATGGCACATTCGTCTCCATGTTATAAATTATAACAATTTAGCTATAAATTGGTATAATATATTATGAAATTTTCTAAATATTTAACATTTCCATACTCTATATTATTGTCATTATAAATTATGACAATTATATCCTATATTAAAGAATTTCAAAACTTTTGTACAAACAACATATGTGTGTAAATAGCATACCATGATATTAAGATTTTAAAATGAGAATAAGAATAATATACTCTTCCAAATCATTTCCAATATTTTGAAAATGAAATATATACATCATAAAACATAATTGATTATGATAACATAGTGAAAGGAAAACTTCATTTGAACAACATACATTATAGTATGTAAAACGTAGTAAACATATGAAATGTGAAAACACAGTATTCAAATATAAAAACAACTTTAAAATGTCAAACGTAGATATATAAATGTTTATCATATGCCGTCACGTGATGAAATTTAATGGGTGTTGACAACGATGTACAACCATCTTGAAATCAACGATGAAATCTCGCACAACAAGGCTGAGAAAAATAAAATGAATGAGTTCCATTAAAATGTTAAATATAAATTGAGTGTAGTAGTGGATCCTCTTCGGAGATGAAAATATAATACATGTTTCCCCTGGCATTAGACTGCATCAGGTATTTCCAAATCCGTTGAGTCTGTAGGTGATGAATGTTGATGTGTTGATGTTCATGTCTTCGAGTACAGAGATATATAATATAAAATGTGCGTGAAATAACACGTCACAATCTCTGTACTCTGACATAGCCTGGCATAATCCTAATTTACGATAACAACCTGGTGAGGAATCACATCAGGGGGACTATCCAGAAGATGTAAAATATGTTTGATGTGTTGGTATTGATGTAGAAGTTTCTTCCATGAATGTTGAAAATGTAGTAAAATGTTGTAAAAGTTTCTTCGATGAAGATGTGTAGAAATGGAACTCTGATGACTAAATGATACGGCATACACAAACAAGTCAATACACAACGAAGACAATTTAAAGTCAAAGTATACTGGATTACTGCATATCCTCTTCTATCACTGGAGGCTGTACTAAAGATGATTTTTCTGTGGCTTGGATGAAGATTTTTCACTTTTGAATCAAGAGCGACAAGTTTTGATAGATTTGCCTTTTCACTCTTTTCTTTGCAAATAATTGTACCAATCACAAATATTACTAATAATACCATGACATCACCAGAAATATAGAAAAACTATTTTGAACAATAAAAGATAATAAATTAATCACTAAATAACTTTATACGTATCAATAAAGAGTTGTATTATGATTGTTTATTTGTCATAGAGACAATGGGACCTGTCATGTAACATTTTAACTACTAATTAGTTTGTATTTCATCTGGTAGAAAAAAAAATATCCAAAAGTATATATATTGTAATGTGTTAAAGAAAACAATTAATTCAAAACAAACCATCATGAACTTGTAGTGTTCTATTGGCCTATATTAACTGCTGTTGTGAATGGTATAAAAATAAACATGTAAACTGCTGCGCTTTCAAGCGTTAAAATTAATATAACTGTATATAAAATGTAACAATATAGTTGTCTCTTTATCTACGGGTATTAGCTAAGGGTAAAACATTTGATACTGATAACAATTTCATATATGCAACACTTATTGGATAATCATTATTTATTAATCAATATTTATTTCTTTATGTTGCAAAAGCACAGATATTGAATATGTGCAAACTATATGAAAACATAACAAAAGTATAGCATACATGTATAGTTTATGAGTTACTTTCCTTACATTTTTTTTAACACTGTGGGTTTTTTTTTTTTTTTTTTTAAGTAAGTAACTATGTGAATTGTGTTAGATAAAATGTATATGTTTTGTTGTGTATGAGAAAAATATACCTATACCTGCAAAAATTCATAAAAATGTGTAAGTAAATATATATAATCAATGTTACTTTATTGATTCGATTAGCTTAACCTTGCATATGATTGGATTGAAATGCTTGAGGGAAAAAACCTATATACTTATGTATCAGCTAATATGTACTAATTCCGACCTCGAGGACATGTTCACGATATGTTATTGCCATAGGGTAAATGACAAGTAATTAGTAAAGCGTCTGGCCGACGTACGTACTTGCGGCTTAACTCAGACATGATGCATTCTAGATGACCACTCATCAAAGAAAGTTCCATAAGTTTAAATATTGTATATGTAAAATGAATAATGTAGGAGAAAACTATTAAAAATAAAACCTTGCATTCAATTGCATCAGGTAATACTTTCCTCCAATAATGCAATAAATAATATAATCATCATGTGTATTATGTTGTATGAAAAATTGTTATGTATATAAAAAGTATAATGTACGTATTACGTTATATGAGGATATCAGAGCAACTACAAATTAACGTGTGTGTTTAATCACATCACTACTCTGCCCCTAACATAATAAATGGAAAGTTACTAAGACATATATTTCTCCGTGAGTAATCACGTGAGATAAAACTTCCCATTAGGTAAAAATATGTAAAATGTGTATTTGTGTAATAGAAAAATAGTATATATAAACATTAAGGAACCTTCTTGAATATGTGATAAAAAACAATCGACCTAATTCATGAACATGTCACTGGAGAGAAATAGTAGAATCAGTGAAAAAAATGATAAAACAGTGAATATGTTAAATGTGGCAACTTATCATAGTAAAACAAAATATCTAGCAAGGTTATTAATAAATTTATAGAATCAAACATTTCCATAACAAAATGATGAGTTGTTTATTTTGGTGTATATGTGTGCGATAGATGTATTTATGTGGTCAACTCCCTGTGGTGCATGTCTGTGTTTTTGTGTACGTTTTATGTGTGTACTTCAAAGTAAAACTACATACTGGTTTTAGTTCATAAGATGTACATTGTATATAATGTTAAAAATAATTCACACTAAGAATAAGTATGGTTCTCAGTGGTGAAATAGCCATGGTAAAACGGTAATATGATTTTGTGCAAGGAAAAATTTGTGGTACAAATAATTGCTTTTAAAAGAGTTTAGACAAATCCACGTACCTGTGAACCAATGATCGTTAGTGGCAGTAGTTTCGCGAAGTGTCCAAACCCAGGTTGTTTTTCTCTGCACAGCGCCAGTGAAGTATTCTTTTTCTTTGTGTCTTTTTATGTCGATGAGGTGTATTGTTGGTGTAGAGTAAAGTTGAGTCAAACGCAGCAATGTAGTTTCAGTACTTTATTCCGCATGGCAAAGTATGGCCCAGCACCCATGGTCGAATGCTGGGGAAAGTTGACACTGTTAACTTGTGAAATCTTAGTTTATATAGAGGTACATGGACATTCAACATCAATCAGTTTTATAATAAATGTCAGAGTACATATCCTTCTTAAGTAATCTGACCACTTCTTGTCACGAATACGCACTTAAGTAATAGTGTATCGAAATCTGTTGACTTGGTCATGATAGCTACAAGGCATATACATATAACCGTCTGGTTACTGCAACCTGATGCCTAAGGCTATATGTGTACCTACATGTATAGTAGACTAAGTGTATTCATTGAATTATACATAAAGTTAATTTTCTAAATATTTAACATTTCCATATAATGGCACATTTCGAAATGAGATGCCCATGCTTTAACAATGCTATTGGGGTCACGTAAAACAATATTATTGTATTTCATTTCAGTCTGAAGTACTTGACTTTTAAAAGATTTCCCTCTGTATAACTGCCAAAACAAATTTTGATCGATTTCACTAGATTTGTCTATTTCATTAAATTGATCGGACATATACTTATTGAATGCCTCACGGAGGTTTCTTCTGAAGGAGGTTTTACTTTCTTTATATTCAAGAAAACTTTTAGATAAATTTCTAGGTTTTCCATCTTTTATCCAAAGTTGTCTTTTTGATTGGACATTTTTATGCAATTCTGATAATGCAGTAGACCAGTATGGTTTTAGATAACTTTTGTACTTAATTGTTGGTAAGGTTGAGTTAGAAGAATGTAAAATGGCAGAAACAATGTCTCTGTTCAACTGATCTATAGCTTCATTAGATATTTGATCATTTGGCAATTTTATCAATCTTAATTCATTTTCAAGCTCCAATCTATATTTATTAATATCACCGTTTACGATGGATTTTTTCCAGTTATATTTTACAAACTTAGATGAATTGCACCGCTCTAACAGTGGCGAGACCTTCATGGAACATACAATAGGTCGGTGCTCAGACATATTTATAGCCTCTTCATCTAGAACTTCACACGATTCAACAAGGTCAAACTTATTAGACTGAACAATAATATGGTCAATATTATAATGTATTATTATGTTTTGTATAATATATGTTAGAAATCTCTGTATGCAATAATATATAGCTAGCTGTATACAAATTATGAAAACACCTGAGCCAGTATATCGTGATAATATGTAAAGTATCCATATAAATTTTACTCCTAATTTTAGTGTCTCATAAGCCGAATACGGCTGGACATCATAAATCTTTTTAAAGTTGTATGTGATGATTTTAATAGTATTGTGAGTTTTAGATATGTGACACTTAAAGTTGTATTTCTGGCAATTTTCACTGTAACTATATGTCGCTTTAATATTTGAACATGGACATGTTACTTAAAGTTATATGTGCCGTATTTTTCATACTCACGAATCAAGATGAGTTTTTAATATGTTATTCATCACCAAAAAACAACTTTTTGAAAATTACAGTACTTTCAATGCATAGGTTTTAATTTTACATGTACAAATAAGAGCTGAAAATGAATTTTGGCAGTACTGTAAAAAATCATTCATTTACATCAATAGTGAAGTGAAATGAGTACATACGGTCAGACCATGAAGCCAAATTGTGGTCTACAATTTTATTACACATTTTTACAATGTTATTAGTAATTGTAAAGTGATATCTGCAGGTATGTTTCCATGTAAACATATCTAAGGCATAAAAACAACAATTTTACAGTACAAAATTTCTGTGTTATAACTAACGTCTATAAGTCATCTGAAGCCATTTGAATGGTTTTTACAGCTTTATTCATCAAAACTTATGTTTTTTAATAGATTAACGATGAAAAAATAGCATGTCAAAATTTTCGCCCAGTTACGGAACATGTAACTTTAATTATTATACTATTATGTTTTCGTAATATATTCAATCGTAAAATTACCATATTTCGTCAACTGATAGAGTTGATATCCTTATGGTATTTCTTAATTAAAAATTTCTTAGTTAATCAGGAGTGTAGCAATGATTGGGGATTCCGTTGGTGCCACAGTCCACACGTAGGTAAACATCACATATGAGAACCGCAATTGGATCACCTCGTCATTTTCTCTGTAACTAGCTCAATCGGATCACCTCGTTATTTTCTACGTTACTAGCTATGTTCGAAGAAGTTGGCGAGGTGTTCCGATTGATAAGAACTGCTTTGTGTAACCTTTGACCCAAGGTATGTTTGTCAACTGATAGATATTGACAGACGACGCTAATGCATTGTCATCTTATTTTCGTCGTTTTTATTAATGAGTCTCTTTAAACATTAATTAAAATCATACTTAAAATCTTTAAATCTTTTAAAAACTATTATCAGAGATTGGTCATATGAAAACAGTTAGGGAGTTAACCATGGAAAGTCAATTACTTGGGAATAAGCAGGTATTAAGCGAACAAACAGTTTTGCACGAGACCATACAATGCACTCCACACAGGTAAGAGCGAAGCGGGTACACAGGTTCACGGGTGCGTCAGCATGGAGTATACAGTTCTACTGAAGTATTGTGTTTTTATTTTGGAAAGAAAAACCAGTTTTATAAGGATGACCATTGTAAAGCATTGAAAAAATCTTAACATGTTCTTAATTTCCCCGTGGTGCGCTGGGATTTACCCGGTGATCATCCGGGTACGTACAGGCATATAGGCTATTTTCAAACATACACATTTAAGTGTTCTATTTTTATATAGTTTTGATATGCATTTTTGTCGAAACTGTACATATTTGAACAAAATTAAGTAAAGATAAATTCATAAGGATCATCGATGTTCAGTTTGTAGAGCATTCATAAAAACATAATGGGACTATAAATAAAATACTATTGTATTGTATTCTATTATATTCACCGTCTATCATCAGTACACCGGAAATATATAGCTACACTCGAAGCGACAGCACAAAACACCGATAATAAAATTAATGTTTTTAGCTATATAAAATAAATATTGCTTGTCATTTCCTGGTTTAGGTGTTTCACAAACTATTCTAGATTCGTTAAAGGTATACACTTTATAATTGAAGGAGTCACTATAAAATTATTTGACAATATGTATGGTGTATATGGCGTGTACTTTCGGCGAGATGTTGAAATCTGAAAATATTTTCATTTTATTGCAAATATTCGGCCTGGATGATCTTTATTGTATATTAGCAATATGTATAATTGCTATAATATTGTAATTAGACCGATATAACAACATGATTTGTACTATAAATGCCGTTTTCAATACGTAATTTAGTCGTCTTGTGTACGGAGTATAGCCATTTCAAAATAACATGTGTACGGAGTATAGCAGGGAAGGTGTACGGAGTATAGCAAGTTTAAAACATTTTAAAACGTGTTCGTTTTTGAGAATTTGCTATCTTTAAAAAATTAATCATAGTTGGATTTACAATCACAAATAAAGCACTGATTTGTTGATTTAATAAGGTTCTTTGTAATTTACCAGTATTACAAAATATAGCAATATCATTACATAACATAACTTTTCGGTCCATTGAGCCTCTTGAAATTCTCAAAATCAAGCATTTTGCTCATTTAAATGATTTTTCAAACCTATCACAACAATTATAAAATGATTGTAGAAATTCATGCCAATTGTGACGGATAGCACTATGACAACACTTGCACCAAAACCTTAACCTGGGATTTCGAACGCCGACGCCAAAGTGATTCCATAAATCTCCTCTCTTCTAGAGCCAAAAATGACATGATAATGGAAATAGTGATGTTATACAAACACTTTGGACAGTCTTTCGAAACAATATAAGACATTTACAAAGTTTTTAACTTTTAATTATCCCCGCTTTCACCGAAACAGGGGATATTGCATGAAATATTAATTTATCCGTCCATTTGTCTGGTACATTTTCTTAAATCCGCTCTCCCAGATTACCTGTTTTGCTCCTACGGTTTATTCAACATTTATCTGACTTATAATTAGGCACAACAGTGTCATGTATTCCAATAACCACATGGGACATTTTAAGTTCCCTTCCATATAAGAATACACACAAAATATAAATACACGAACATAGCGCAGTCTCCCAAAACACACACCTCGCACTTCACACACACGACATACGCACTGCATACACGGGAGGCCATCCTTACATGACCATGGCTGTTAAAAGGACGTTAAAATAATCAAACAAACAAACAAACATACAAAAAAAAGCAATAAAAATGTATAACTTTCATATAGGGATTGGATTTCATTTTTATGTTAACCATGCTTGTATGGAGCAATTCTTCTAAGAATATATTCTATGGGGCGCTTACGCGCCCCATATTGAATATATTCTTAGAGGAATTGCTCCATACAAGCATGGTTAACATAAAAACGAAATCCAATCTCTATATTTACACTCACACGACTTTTTATTTATATTTTATGCAATAAAATCGTCATTTGAAAGTGACGTAATTATTCAATAAAAGTCGGTCAAATGTGGGAGGAGCTTACTCACTTGAACAGCGAATGATGACGCTTCACGTAACGTAGAATTATTCATCCGCGACGACAAAAAAGTTCAATATTTTAGTGTAAAATAAACATGACAAACAAAGTAAATTTCAGAGATAATTTTATTTAATCAGATCAGAACTTTAAATATATATTCAATTTTGCTAAAAGTTAATATATAGCGTAATAACATAAAGAATTTGTACACGGCCACATGTGTGAACTCGGTGACCGTTATTGTGCAGCGAGGCGAAGCTGACGCACGCTTACACACTTTAGTTTGCCGAAGTTGTCAAAACACCGATTTTCAAGTAGCTCAATGGTTTGAGATGTCGTCTGACTTGACGATATTACATCCTTGAGAGCCATGTTTTTGATTTTAACATTTTATTGCAAAATGTGCAAAGGATTGGCACAAGTTATACAACTTAGGCCATGGGCTAGGAGGGTCCCACATGCACCCCCCCCCCCCCAAACCTCCGAACCAATATTTTTTCTGAACCCTTATGACCCACTGATCACAAATCCAAATGTTAACATTGCATAAGTTGGGATGAACTTCCGGTTATGACGTCATCAAGATGGCCGCCATCTCGAATTTAACTAAAAATTGAAAAATAGTCATAACATTAACATTTTTCAACCGAAGTAGACAAATGAGGTACCAAAATGACCACAATAGAACAACAAATACATATCAGTACAAAAAAAATCCAATATATGTAGTGATTTCTACGCAGGAAATGAAAAAAATAGGATTTAAAGCTCAAAAATGGTGATTTTTCAGCAAATTTTTCATATTTTGTTTGACGCAGCAAAAATGTTTCCCAACAGCAATCTATTATTTATAATAAGTTTTTTGACCACTTGTCAATCAGTTTAAGCAACAAAAACAACCAAAACCAATGTTAACATCGTATAAGTTCCGGTTATGACGTCATTAAGATGGCCACCATCTCGAAATTCACTGAAAAATGAAAAATAGTCATAACATTGGCATTTTTCAACTGAAGTAGACAAATGAGGTATCAAAATGACCACAATAGAACAACAAATACATGTCGTGACCAAATTAGCCAATATATGTAGTGATTTGAACGCAGGAAATGAAAAAAAAAATATTTTAAGCTCAAAAATGGTATTTTTTCAGCATTTTTTCATATTTGGCTTGACGCAGCAAAATTGTTTCCCAACAAACAAATTGTTATTCACAATCAGTTATTTGACCTCTTATCAATCTGTTAATGCTGTTTCAGGAGCTTACTCACTTGAACAGCGAATGATGACGCTTCACGTAACGTAGAATTATTCATCCGCGACGACAAAAAAGTTCAATATTTTAGTGTAAAAATAAACATGACAAACAAAGTAAATTTCAGAGATAATTTTATTTAATCAGATCAGAACTTTAAATATATATTCAATTTTGCTAAAAGTTAATATATAGCGTAATAACATAAAGAATTTGTACACGGCCACATGTGTGAACTCGGTGACCGTTATTGTGCAGCGAGGCGAAGCTGACGCACGCTTACACACTTTAGTTTGCCGAAGTTGTCAAAACACCGATTTTCAAGTAGCTCAATGGTTTGAGATGTCGTCTGACTTGACGATATTACATCCTTGAGAGCCATGTTTTTGATTTTAACATTTTATTGCAAAATGTGCAAAGGATTGGCACAAGTTATACAACTTATATAAAGCCCGTTCCCAAAAATAATAAAACATTCAAATTACATAGACAAGAGAGCCATGTGATTATATAATCTACGCTTAGATCCATATATTTACATTTCCGTTTTCACCTTCCTATATAACCTTACTAACCGGGCAATCGTGTACACTTGCGTAAACGCAGAGGGGCTGCTGCGCACAAACTGAAACACTGACTTCCGCCCTTATGTGAATGCGCATCCGGTTAGACCAAAGTATATGCCATGACAAAGGTTCGATATCAACATCAGTTTGAATGCAATGGAAAGCATTGTGTAAATATTAAAAAATAAAAAAATAAAAAACATATGGAATAAATGGATTAAAAACGCTAAAGTTATTGTGGAACTATATCTATTTACTCACGGAACTTGACACATTTTCCCGCCAAATTTGAGCCAGTTGTTTCGCGATTCCATCAATTACTCAGCTGTTCCATCAATCGTATAGCGTTGAAAAAACGAAGGTTTATTTCAAAGGAACAATAAATTTAAATGAAATGGTTGGTCGAAATGTAAATATAAGGAATGTTTTTAATTTTTTGTTGTTTACTGGTGTGTAAACTGCATTTTTTTGTACAGATATTTCAACATGACGCGCAGCGCGTCATTTAAAATATCTGTACAAAAATGCATTCCTTAAATCTCCATCGATAGATGAAACAAATTCACTTGTGTTCGATGAATACAATGTATTTGTGGTGACGCGGAACTATCAACACGTAGATTATTAGCGGTGCATCTTTTATAATACACATGATTAAATACTCAAAGAACAAAGACAAGAGGATATGTTTATAACTGACCTCTATCAGAGGGTCTCACACCCGTCCACCCCAAAGGCTCGATCGTAGGACGAACATAGGCACAGAGGTAATGTTTACATTTGACACCCATCATTTTTAACAAAAATGAAAGCACGTCGCCCCGGTCGGGATATTTTTCCGTTTCTTTATACAATTGTTAATTTAAAAATTGTTTGAATCATATATAAATACAAAACATGTATATATTGTTTAGATTTTTCCAAAATTCTATGAAAAACAACATATATGTTGTTTACAACACGTAATGTTGCGTCAAAATGTAAACAAAGCCATGTGTTGCTTTTTAAAAAAAGTAGTCCTTTTACGTTGCACAGAACATTTCCTTACGCAAGTTCAAAGTTCAATGTTACCATGCAGTTATGGTAAACAAAATCGGCTAGTATTAGCGTATAGTGACCAAGTCTAGCAAGTGTAAATATAGTCGTTTATAGCAATATAACCAAATCGCTCCTGTCATGGTACCCCTCAGGCACACGTTGTATACATTGCCCCATACCAGAAACATATAATATATATATATATATATATGATATTAGAGAGCTTGGCAACTTCGCCATTTTTACGATCGGCAGATGTACCCCTGTATGCCTCCTGGGTTTTTTTAATACACTCCTAAATATTTAGATGCAGTAGGATAATAAACTTATACACCGATAAAAGAAAATGCACTGTCGGTTATGAATGTCAGGCTTTGGACAAACCAGGAAAAACAACTTATTTTCATGATTTCAAAAATCATATTAAAATAAAAAAAAATGAAAAAAACTAGTCATATAAGACCATGGTATAATGTTTTAACTTTATATTTATGCACAAATACACTAAAAATTAGTTAACTAATGGAAACTAAGCCTATAACTCGATGTTCCTTCTGCCGACAGCAAAGATAATGAAGGAAATTTGCTTGTTCGTCTTGTGTTGAAACGACAAACGTTCCTGATAACGTTAAAAGTAAAACAGAGGTAACTCAATACTACCGTCAGAACAACATGTACAACATTACATGACTGGTTCCTTCACACCTCTTTTAATAAGAAAATTACATTTACATTGTACTATCATTATCAGATAATATATCCACTGTAACACATATATGTACTGGGGAATTACAAAATCGCGTAAGTAAATACGTTATACCAAATTCATTCATTTCGCTTCTGCATACCATAGTTCAAAAACTATTGGAATTTAATCTAAAAAAGTATGTTTTATATTCAAATGATAACCGAGAACTCAAACTTCAATTTTTTTAATGTTTTAAAATCATTTTCTATTACGGATGCCGTATTAACAGTTTTGATTTTTTGAAATGATCTTTAATAGCATTAATGAGGGCATCAAGACTTAAGGATTTATGTAGACATCTACTTTTATATATATAGTGTTTGATTAATTTTATAATTTCGTTATCAACAATGTTAGCTACAGGAGACAATATTCCAAAAAAGAAATGATTCTTTATTTAAAACAACAGGAATAAATAAAATGTCACACAGATTTTCAAATTGCTGTAATAGCTTTTGTACTTCACAACATTCCCATATACAGTGAATAATAGTTTCTCTTTCCTTATTACAGAGTGAACATAATGGGCTAGGATACAACTTTGTTTTGTAAAGAAAAGTATTCGTTATTAAAATATGGTGTATAATTCTAACCTGAAACCATTGTAGCTTGGAACTTTTTGTGACAGAAAAGGGTATTTTAAGTATTTTTTGCCGTTTTTCAGTATCAAATTCAAAATCAAAATATTCATTCCATTTCTTGAAACCATTTGGAGTGGGAGGTGGTGAAATTAAGCATTTGTAGAAATCTTTAGACCCCTTTTTATTCATAAAAAATATTTCTAATAGATGTGGCAAGAAAGGTTGGGCTAGCCTTTTCATTTGAAAATTATACTTTTGAAGAAAGCGTTTCACTGCAGTAACTACACCATGATACTGAAGAAAAGGATCCTTTGTATTAATCCTGAAATTTTGAAGAAATTCATCAAATGAATAAAAAGTCATATCATCAGTATTTTTAACAAGGTCGTTGACTGTAAAAATTGCTGCCTTAAACCAATTTGGATAAAAAACATAATTATTTCCAACTTGAATATCATTATTATACCATAGCGGTGTTTTCAAGATAGAATCCTGTGTAACATTTCTCAGAAACATATAGTTATTCATTCTGACCCAGGCTTTAAAAACATCTTTCCAAAACTTATTTTTGCATGAGGAGGCACAGACACAAAAGAATTCTTTGCCACAATTTTGTAATTTATTTAAGTCTATAGTAGTATTCCGAAGCAAATTCCATTTACTAGAAGACTGAAATATTCT
The DNA here is from genome assembly GCF_041381155.1 of Argopecten irradians. NCBI lineage: Eukaryota > Metazoa > Mollusca > Bivalvia > Pectinida > Pectinidae > Argopecten > Argopecten irradians. The sequence goes on from NC_091135.1 coordinate 1,264,992, forward strand.
TCTTACCCAGCCTAATTTTAGTGAATCAATAAAAGAACGTACATCAATCATTTTTAACCCGCCTTCTGTGTAATTTTGAATAATAACACTTTGTTTTATTTTATGTGGTTTGTTATTCCACAGGAAATCATATAATAGAGAGTTCAATTTGTTAATACATTTCTCAGGAGGATTAGGCAAAGTAATGAACAGGTAGTTAAGCTGTGAAATTAATAAAGATTTTATTATGTTAATTCTACCAAGTGGTGTCAAATTTCTCCTACTCCATACATTTAAAAGAGATTTTAGTTTCACAATCTTTTAAACAAAATTCATCTTGGGGATTTCATTTAAATCTACACAAAATTCTATTCCTAGAAAGCTAAATTTATCCTTTCCCCAAATCAGATTCAGTTCTGGCAAGAAGGTTTCTTGACTATATTTGCAACTACCTATCCAAATAACTTGTGTCTTACTCGTATTAATAGAAAGCCCTGAAATTCTGGCAAAGTGGTTCAATTCAACAATAGATTCCCTTAAAGATCTTTCTGAACCGTCTAATATTAAACCGGTATCATCAGCATATTGTACATTTGAAATATTTACATTTTGAAGCTCAATCCCTTTGATATTTTTATTATTTCTTATTCTAACAGCTAAAATTTCAACACACAGAATGAAGAGGTATGGGGCGATCGGATCCCCTTGACGACAACCACGATGAATGCTGAGTGGGGAAGAGATATTACCACCCTGATTTATGACTGAAAACACATTTTTATGCTAAGTTATGACCAAGTTTCTAATGTCTATTCCAAAATTAAAATATTCTGAAACTTTATCAATAAAACCCCATGACACAGAATCAAATGCTTTCTCGAAATCAATCATAAGTAACATAGCTGGAATATTTAGATCTTCTGCATACTGCATGACATCATATACTGTACGAATATTTTCACCAATGTAGCGCCCTGACAAAAAACCTGTCTGATCTTCATTAATAAGTTTTCCTAGAACCGATTTTATTCTTTGTGAAATTATACCAGAAGCAATTTTATATGTGATGTTTAAAAGAGAAATGGGTCTCCAATTTTTGAGGAAGTGACGTGGTTTATCTCCCTTGGGGATACATGTAATTACACCTTGTCTCTGAGTAATAGATAGCTGGCCAATTGAAAAACTGTGATTAATTGAGCGAACAACAAAATCCCCTATATAACTCCAAAATACATTAAAAAATTCTGCTGTAAAACCATCTGCACCTGGACTCTTATTGTTTTTCATATTTTTCAAAACGAAACCTGCTTCTTTAAAAGATATTTTACTTTCAAGATTGTTTGATTCATTCTCACTCAACTTAGGGACATCATAATCTTCAAGAAATAAATCTAAATTAATATTATCAACATCTCTGTTTCTGTACAATTCCTCATAAAATAAACGAACTTCATTCAGTATCTTTTCCTGATTAGTAATGACCGTGTCTTCTTTCTGTATTTTAGGAATGATTTTTGAAGAATAATTCCTATTTTCTAAATTTAAAAAAATATGCTGTTGGTTTCCCCCCCTCCTCAATCCACTTTGCTCTTGATCGTATCATGCTACCCTTTATCTTTTTCATACGAATGGATTCTAACTGCTTTTTCTTTTCATTTATCTCGTCTAGGTCAGGATCAGTACAGTCTTCTAATGATTCTATTGATTTTTTAAGATTTTCTTCATTGAGATTCTGTTGTCTTTTCCTAAATGATGCATATGAAATAGACTTTCCTCTTAACTCCATCAATAAGGTTTCTAAAAATAACTGATCATTTATTAAAAATTGGATCTCACTATTGGGGATGTTAGATATGGAATTAAAACAATATACAGGGAGACAATATTGCAACTTGATCGCCTTAATAGTTTGTTTAATGGTATCGAGATACTCAGATTCATTGAGCAGAGAATTATTAAATTTCCAAAAGCCTCTTCCCCTTTTAAATTCATTTAATTTCAAGGATATGATTACGGCAGAGTGATCCGATCTATAACTAGGTTCGATACTCGACTTGTGTATACTAGATAGAAGTGATTCTGAAATCAAGAAAAAATCTAATCTGGCCTGTTTTATTGGATTAACTCTACGCCATGTATATCTTTTATTATCGGGGTGATGTTCTCTGTAAATATCAACCAGGCTATGATTTTCAATTAATTCTAAAACTTTTTCCCTTGAAGCAGCATGATTAATATTTCGATAGTTATTGTCGTAGTCCATTTCAGGATTAAGAACTAAGTTAAAATCGCCACAAAATATTACATTCTCATTACTAAAATTTTCTATTGCTTCTGAGACTAGGGCATAAAAATTTGGATTATCTCGGTTAGGACCGTAAAGTGAAATACGGGTAAACTTGGAGCCCTCAATAACTAAATCAAGTGTGAGAAAATTACCGTTTAAATCTTTTTTTTCTTTGTGTACTTTGCATTCAAAATTATTATTTAAAAAAATTGCTATGCCACGTGAGTTTGAAGTATATAAACTAAAGTAGCATTCGTAACCCTACTCATTTCTAATAGTATTTTCCTGATCTGTTGTGAAATGAGTATCCTGTAAACAAAATATACTATATTTTTTTGTCCCGTAGATAAGAGAAAACATCTTTCCTTTTTGCCCTATCCCTGAGACCCTGACAATTTGCCGAAAAGTATAAAAATATTGTTCATGTGAAATCTAAAGTTCGACTAAATTTACATATTGTAGTAGTTGTGGGACTTAGAGGAACGAATGGAAAGAGAATGGGAAAAGCAGGAAAGAAAGCTAGAAAGCATAAAAACATCAACAAATAGGCCTAGGTCAGACAAAACACAAACATGACAAAGAATAAAGACATGTGTAAAACATAATATAAGTGAAAGGCATACGTCACTACTACTCCGTACTTACATATAATAAGAGCGCAGCTCTCTGCGCGGCCGAAGGCCGCGTAGAGCGAAGCTCTACTAACTATAACACATGTGTGAGCATATAGATTCCAATACATTCCAGTACCCCTTGGACTTTGAAATTGTGTCCCGCGGGAAAAGTCTCGCGCCTCCATGTAGGCAGCCATGTTTTAATTCTCGTTATCAGCACGACGAGATTGGAAATTTCTGTACTAGACTAAATGTGTTATCAGTAAACACTTTAAAATTACTGTAAGTAGTTTTAATTTACACATATACAAGAACAGCGCAATAAATGTACTAGTCCAATATATACTATGTATGTTCTCAAGCAGTGACGTCACAAAAACTGACGCCAAAGATGACGGCACAGATTCGCGCGTATTTTTGATAGCAAGGCATGTTGCCAAGTTTTCTCTGCATCTGATAAAAACAATATTGAAGTAAATATTGAATTATTCCATTTGGATTATTTTGAATTCTTAAAAATTCTAACTATCGATAGTATGTGCATGTCAGTGAAATATTTTATTGTTAATCTCGTAAAAAAAATTTAGATAATATAAAGTTATGATGTTATAATCTTTTACATGTAGCTGCGCTCTTCTGAGGCTTTGCCTTAAATTCATATTATTGTTCATGCACCCGCTATCGAAAAACTTGTTAAAACTTGGAGAGTCATACAGCTCTGTATAATCTGGTGAAGCACATGATAACGGGTCATGATAACACACGGAAGTAACCGGAAGTAAATTACCGGAAGTTATGTCAGTCGACTAATGTTTGAAACGAGGCTGGTAAGAACCGTATGACAATCCGGAATATATAATGGCTGGCAACATATTATCGTGAAAAAATAGCGATTTTTCTCGATTTTTTTCTAAACGTTGTATTTAAATTTAGATTTTTAGAGTTGTAAATAAGCTTTAGTCCACAACACTTTAAACAAATAAGCTTTAAGTGAATTTATATGATATTTTACAATAAACACAGCCCTTTGAAAAAAAGTCGGTCAAATAGGTTTTCATGTCATTTTACTGAACATTTTATCGTGATTTTTTCAAAAAAATATTAGAAATAGTTACGTGTGATGGAAAACATTAAAGGTATCAACATAAAGATAAACATTTGAACTATTTTTTAAAAATTAATTGATGTAAAAACTGTGTTGTTAAAGAGAGAAAACGTGTATTGTTTATGACATGTCAAATCGTTAAATTACGCTGACAGGGAAAATGAAGAGGTCGCCATTTACCGATCTATTTCTGGCAAAATGACAAATATTTCTCACATGTCTGTATAAATTATTAGTATTCTGAATAAATATTAAAGATATTTGAATGATTTTTGGTGGTGATTAATTCTGTAAACAATAAAATAACAAATAAAATCGGCATTGTTTACTACCTTGTATTTTGTCGTCTGGTCAAAAGCGCCTGAGTGACCCCATCAGCGTTCTTTTCTAAGATTGAATTACCTCCCTTAAAACTTTCGTTTTTTGAACGCTGTTTTCTGTCATCAGAGGAAGCAGACGATAATCGGGACTATTATCTTAGAATAAAGCCCACATCATGCATTCCCCCTGGCTAATGTTGTATTTGTGAGGTAATATTTACTAAAATTTGGTATTTTTATGTTAAAAATTAAATTTTCTTCTAAATTTGAAAATATTGTTGGTAATTTTGGTAGGTGTTATCTTTCTAAACACAAAACCGTTTAAAAATCGCATTCAGTGTAACCCGCCAATCAAAATCACGATAATATGTTCTTCACGATATTATGTCGCCAACCAGTACATGTATTCATCTGGATATAGAAGTAGAGGCAACCATTTTCGATAAATGTATGATAATTAAAATACAATGATAATGAAAAGCGTACTGGATCTGTTTTTAATCTATGAAATAATGATAATAATCGCTATTTGTCAGAAAAAAATATTTACAAGAAGGAAAAATCATACAACGTACAGTGTAAGTTCACCAGCCGGTGCATAGTATTATTAGAAACACATGACTGTATGACTTTTCCGAATAACGAAAAAATAAAAACATTTACAATTTAGTATCAAGTCTTCTTCACCGATAATTATAAAACTTGAGATTTATAGCATTGAGAAAATGCGCCCAACAGTTTATATACATATAGAGACCTAGAATAGAATAGTGATAAGAAAAATAAATAAATAAATACTATACAAATGTAATAAACTCACCGGATTATGTATAGAAAACGAAATATCCTCTGCATACCTTGCATAACGAAAATAGAAAGATCGCTGACTCACAATGTAACACAGAATCACATTTTAAACTGGAAACGCACTTTTAATAAGTATAATATTTTTCATGAACCGATCGGTAAAACCAATATAATAATATAATAAATAATATTACTTTGGTAGTCTTGGCTACTACCATACCAAGTTTCATGTTTTTATTGAAATGTGCAGCAAGTTATTACATTACTTTGTTAAGTTTTACCTATGGAAATGGTGACCATCTTGAAAAACAACCAGAAGTAGACAAATTTTGCGATGGCTCCCGATTAAAATCTTAATTTGGTAGTCTTGACTTTTAACATGTCAAGTTTAATGCGTTTATTTAAACGTTCAGCGTGTTTTTCATTACTTCTCATAGTTTCGCCTATTCAATCGGCGGCCATCTTTGGAAGAAGGTACATTTTTTCAATGGCTCCCACTTTTATTATTATTTTGGTAGTCTTGGCTACTCGCATGCCAAGTTTCATGTTTTTATTGGGATGTGCGGCATGTTATTTCATTACTTTGTTAAGTTTTACCTACGGAAATGGCGGCCATCTTGGAATTACCGGAAGTAAGTATTTTTTCAATGGCTCCCGTTTTTGATAATATTTTGGTAGTCTTGGCTACTAACATCCCAAGTCTTATATTTAAGTTTTACCCATGGAAATGGCGGTTATCTTGAAAGAAACGGAAGTTGGTACATTTTGCAATGGCCCCAGGTTTAAATGTTGTTGTGGTAGTCTATTCGCATGCCAAATTTCACGAAGTTTCATGCTTGTATAAAAAAAAAATGCATGATTTTTCCCTTTGCCGCTCTACTAAAACGGATTTTAATTTTGAAGATGGAAATGTAAAACGAAACTGATAATTTTATAGTCACAAAAGTTATTAACTTACCGTTAATACTACACTTATCATCACCGTCTGAACAATTAAATTTAAATAAATCAAATGCTAATTTTTATAATGCGGGTCGTTTTATGTTTCCCGCCGCCGTCCTAATTACCGCGCGTTGGTTGATTATCACTGCGCCAGACGGCGAAACAGCGACATGAATCTTCACTGTTCATTTGGTTGGTGTTATAACATGCTCTTAGGCCATTAACATACATTTTCGTATATAATTATTGTTTTTAAGAAACTTTTAATTTTTGTTTCGGAAAATATATATAATATCTATGAAGCAGAAATTTCAGTTTGCAATCTAAACTGACAATAATTGTCCTGAACAAAAAATAAGGTGCTAAATAGTAACTGTGACATTTTTCATCTATCATATTCTTTCCTGTTGCTTGTAATCTCAATTTAAACATGAAAATAATGAAATTGTGAATAAATTCCGGGAAAACGACTTCGTGCGACAACTCTAAAAACATCATATACGTTACAACAATGTTTGAACTTTCCTGAAATGAATTTAAACATTTTTTGTTATGTCTAGACATTTAGTATTCAAATCAAGTTTAAAAGGTGTACCGTTTTGGGTACCCAATCCTGTTGAAACACATGGCCGGACCGGGCTTGTATGCACTGCTTACAAGTAAACATATAACAAAATTAAAACTGAAGGCATCTATTCAGGGTTGGGGAATCGTAATGTATCGCTGACAATCAAGTAAATAATCGTTCCAAAAGTTTGGTAGATGTTTACTATGATATCAGTCAACGTTTCTAAGGAAGAGACGGCCATTTTTGTTACGGCCACCTACACTGTAGTTACGAGTGTTTGTATTGGTGAGTGCTATCACAGCGGTACATCTGCCAAGCATTGGAATAAAAACAAATGATCTCAACACGAACCGTTAACTTGCATAGTTCTCAACTGTTTTACCTTATGGGGAATTAGATATTACGAAAGTCCTTAAAGTTAAGATAAGTTAAGTGAATGATGGCAGTATGGAGAACTTGGTCGGTTTCCATTGGAATTAAATATCAAACTTCGAATGGCTCGGTTTTGGAATAAATTGTTAAGTAATGATGAAAAATTAAGTAGTATTTTAATGAAGTTAGCTCTTTGTCTACAAGAAAATGGAACTCATTCCCTCAAGTGGATTAACAAAATTAAGAGTATATTTGATGAAACTGGTTTTTCATATATATTTGATAATAAAATTATCATGCCTAAGATATTTTTCAAACACTATTTAAAACAAAGGCTCCAAGACCAGTTTATCCAAAACTGTTTTTCTGGTGCCCACAACTCATCGAGAGGACAATTCTATTTGATTTTTAAAACTGAATTTAAATTTGAGAAGTATTTGACAATATTATCCGAAAATAACAGATTGCAAATAACCAAAATACGTACCTGTAACTTAAAGGGACAATTCACTCAGGCTAATTCTTTTACATAATCAAGAAGCAAAATATGGCATAAATGTATTGTTCTACATTTCTTATGAAACATATAAGATAAAATATTGACAAATTCCATGTCATTATTTAGTATTTTAATTGATACCGTTGTAAATACAAATCGTTGATCAATACGATTAAGCAGGTACAACATGTACGCTGTACCGATATCCGAGCCAAAGTCACGCACGTTAAACAAATGAACTACATAACCACTGTGGAGGTGATAAAAATGATTTTCTAGGCAAGAAAATGCACCTGATAAGGTAAAAACACTACTGTCAGAGCGATTTGAGCAGTTCTAGACAAAAGTAGCATTTCTCTACGAGCAAGGGACAGGGTTCGGCATACAAGATGTTCGACCACAATGTGTAATGGCGGACAGCGAGCGAGTTTCAACATTTCACACGCATTTCATTACCATGATCTTTTCTGGCATATCACAGAAAACCCGACTGGTCTAATTCTCATTAGAACTGGTTATTTTCCGATATATGTACAAATTTTAATGTTCTCTTAGACTGAATTGTCCCTTTAAAGTTTCCCATTGAAACAGGCAGATGGCGAAATATTCCTAAAGAAGATAGACTTTGTAATATGTGCTTGGAACATGTTGGAAATGAGTTTCATTATTTGTTTGTTTGTAATAATGCGGTTGTCCAAAATTTGCAAAGAAAGTATATTCCAAACTACTTCCGAATTAACCCAAATGATAATAAGATGAAAGGTTTAATATCAGTTTGTAATAAGAGTGTCCTAAATGGACTCTCCCTTTTTCTTAAAAAACTTAATCCTCTACTATTATCGTAATAATGATGCTACTATGAAATCAAAATATTCTACATTTATGATTTAGGTTTTTTTTTCTTATTGCACCATGAATGAAATATTTATACTTTGTGTTTCGTACATGTGAAATGTAAAAATGTTGAGAGTAATTGCTATATAATAATGTCTTAATGTTATGTACATATACTTGTCCATCCTGTCATGCTTATACACTTGTATTTGATTTATCCCTCATGTTACACATTATAATGTGTCTGGGTGTAAAATAAAATCATTGAATCATTGAATCAGTAACACAAATGTCTTGTGTCTTTTTACTTTCAATGTACAATACACATTTTTTACCAAATATAGCCGTACCCCCTTATTATTTATTCTGTACTTGCTACGACAAGCACTAATCCCGAACGTTACAAGAAAAGTAACTCTAAAGAGATACCATAATCTGTCCCAATTTGTCCACATGTACTGTTACGACATCAGCCTCTGTATTATTGTCTCCGTTGACAGACAAACCTACACACACATGTTAACTAGACTGGTAGGGGACGTGATCTTTACCGGTCATGTTCCTGGAAATGAGACAGACTAAGCATTTAAAGGCTTGACGTTTACGACATGATAAAAGCTGGAGCTGACTTTTAGACCGCTGTTGGTACTATTGGGAGGCAATCAATGTAAAACGATGGTATTTCCTACTGGCGGATGTAGAGCTACGACGTGGCCACACCGGAAACTATTCTGCTGGTGGGGAATTTAACCCTGCATCACTGGTTAGGTCATCTGAAATAAATGATATATTTAAGGCTATATAGCTACATCTATTGTGATAGATACAAACTATATTGCTTATGTATCAATTTACAATGTTCGTGCTTGGGTCACATCTTAATACATTGTGTCCTAGAAATGCTATTCTATGCTTAGTTCCTCGATGTGAAGCGATAAAAGGGGTCTAAACTGAACACTTACAAAATTTTAGCTGTTGGAAAGTTAAGTACCATCACAAACCATTGCTATGGTTGTCACACGTTATACGGACAATAAAACACAGACTTGGCGAGATGTTACACAGACAAGAGTTGTCTATAATCTAGGATTTATAACTTGTAGACGATCGCCTCTCCAGATTTAACGACAAATACTGGAAGCCATGTAAACAAACATGGCACCACATTAACAGTAAACATGAACATTATATGTCTGGTGAACTGTCTAGAGGTCAGTGTGTTTGTTACAGAGAGCTGAGATAGTACTTACAGTACACTACATATTGAATCAGTATCTTTACCGTCCTACGTACGGCTAGTGACAGTAACCCTTGTATGATGCATGTTGTTTGTTTTGCTTATTTGTGTGTTTTTGTGAGATTATGGTGTATTCTTGCTGTCTCCTTGAAGAATTTTCCAAACGCATTTTATAGTGCTTTCTTACAGAAGCTTACTAGATTCTACCAAAGAAAAAAAAATAAAGAAAAAATGAAAACTTAATGATATCATTGTAGCATAATCGATTAAGATAGTTTTATAAATTGTTCATTCCAGTTCAATTGACTTTAAAGTTCGTTATGTATGAATTTTCGTTGCAATTTTGTTATTCATTATCATTTTCATTCTTCGGAAATACTACTTAATACCTTGGCATAAATGATCAGTAAATAAAACGTAGAACCAGTTCTTTGAATTATTTTATGTAATTCATATAGGGATTGGATTTCGCTTTTATGTTAACAATGCTTGTATAGAGCAATTCCCCTAAGAATATATTCTATGGGGCGTTTTAGCTTGAATATATTCTTAGATGAATTGCTCCATACAAGCATGGTTAACATAAAAGCGAAAAAGCGAACTCCAATCCCTATATTTACACTCATACGACTTTATATTATTTATATTTAATGCAATATAATCGTCATTAGAAGGTGACGTATTTATTCAATAAAAGTCGGTCATAAGTAGAAGGAGCTAACTCAATTGAACAGCCAATGATGACTCTTCACATAATGAAAAATTAGTCATCAGTGACGACAAAAAAGTTCAATATTTCAGTTTAAAATAAACATGACAAACAAAATAACTTTCCAGGGAAGATTTTATTTAATCAGATTAGATATTTAAACATATTTCATTTTCAGTAAATGTTAAGATACCGTAATTACATCAAATATTTGTACTCGAACACATGTGTAAACTCCGTGACCGTTATTGTGCAGCGAGGTGAAGCTGACGCACGCTTTGTACAGATACTGGCGTTTGCCGAAGTTGTCAAAATACCGGTGTTCAAGTAGCTCAATGTGTTTGAGATTGTCGTTTGACTTGACGATATTACATCCTTGGGAGCCGTGTAATTGTCTACGATAGATTCGCCGATATATGGAACAACTTCACTTGTGGTCGATAATACATATATTACACGATGTATTTGTGGTAACGCGTAACTGTCTACATGTGGATTACTAGCGGTGTAAGGTTTATAATACACATTATTAAAGTCACAAGAAAAAAGACAATAGGATAAGTCTGTCAGAGGGCCTCCCACCCACCCCAAAGGCTCAGTGAGCCTATCGTAGGTTAAAGACAGACACATATTTTTTTTTACATTTTCGAAAATTCTATGAAAAACAACACTATTACATGTAATGTGCGAAACAAAGCCATATGTTTCTTAAAAATTAGCCCCTATTCGTTGCATAGAACTTTTCATACGCAAGTTCAAAGTTCAATGTTACCATGCAGTTATGGTAAACAAACTCAGCTGGTGTTTGCGTATAGTAAACAAGTCTGAGAAGTGTAAGTATAACTGCATTGTGCTTCACAAATAAAACATTAATGCATATTTTATTTAAATGAATTCAAATGACCTGTTTGTCCAATCTTACATGTATGTTGAAAGGGACATCATTGCATATTATTGATATATTGTGCCCCGTCTCGCACATTTAATGTTTTGCTTTTACTATTAACTACATGTAATAACAGTTCCAATTCAAGCTGACAAATTGCAGACTGACCGGAAATGTCCGGTGGTTTAGGACCGACGAATCAACAAAACTGCTGACTGTAAACTACGCTCTGTCATTATCATATACAAAACACGACGTTACCCTACCACCATGATAATGACTGATGGTCTCTGTTCGTGCATGACATTCGAGTGTGTCAAAGGTCCACGGAATGTCATCTACATCACTGTCGAACTCTAGTATATTGTGTAGATCCTGAATATGCCTTTGTGACTTATCTTTTGATACCAGAAGCATGATAAAAGATAAAACCTTGTATTACATTTCCTGTATTATTTATTCATTAAACAAAATATATGCGACAATTCAATATTCAACGAATTATTATTGAGATATCTACTTCGGTATTTAAAAAAATGTGATATCCGATAACGTTTGTGCGGGACTAGTACACTTTATCTCCATTGGTGATGGAACGTAACCCTTTTTAATCTTCCCGCTGAAATGACGTTATCCCGCGATAGAAGCAATATTAATAGTCCCGCACAAACGTTATCGGGTATCACGTGGTACGTGAATGAGTCCCATTGCGCATATTACATGTTTTTGCCGTTAGTTAAGATCCTTTTATTTACAGACCTTTCATATCTCGACGATTTTTAGACCATGAGGTCGGCAGTATTGCGCATCGACATGCTTTTCTCGCAATAAAAACATTCAGAAACTAAACTGGTTTAGGGTAGGAATAACTACTTTGAATTATCTGATAAAAAAATCCTCGTAATTTAACTTTCTATACTTTTGATGAATTTCTACAACTCTACCGAATTAACACTAATTTTTTGCAGTATCTTGGGCTTGTAAATGCAATTAAACGTTTTTTAAGAAATCTTGAGTTTCAGTCTGAAAGACCTCCACAGCCTAGTATACCTCTTAGGTTTGAAATCTTCTTCAAGAGCAGAAAAGGCTCCAAAGATTTTAATAACTGTATGGTTGCTCCAGTGTCTACGCCAACTTGGGCCAGAAAATGGAACCAGGAGTTTGATTTTGATAAGGAAAAATGGTCAAAAATATCTAAATTACCCTTCACAGTAACTAAAAATTCCAAGTTACAATGGTTTTAAGCTAGAATCATTTATCACATTTTGCTAACTAACAATTTTCTTGTTAAAATTAAATTAAAACCTAGTCCATTATGTTCTTTCTGTAACTTTGAAAATGAAACTATTGTCCACTGTCTTTGGGAATATGAAGAGGTTCAAACACTTCTTTAGATATTTGAAAACATATTGGACTTTTTTCTTATCCCATTTGCTTATAATAAGGAATCATTTCTGTTCGGAATAGTATCGGAACACTGCAGTTATGTTGATAATGAAATATACTTGTTATTAAACACTATATTTATAAATCTAGATGCCTTAGCAAATCATTGAGTCTCAACGCCTTTTTGAATGCAATTAAAACGATTTTTTAACTCAAAAGTATATAAATAACAGTAAAAATGAAGATGCAAGGCAATTTGATTTAAACTGGAGAAAATGGAAACCTATCTTAGATCTGTAAGATGTTTGTATTATCATACATTTGTACCAGGGTATTTGGTACATGTACATGAATATATATATACCACATTATATATATATATATACATACATGTAGCTATGAGACTTTGCCGATACATTCTACTATATATAATATATCAAATAATACATCATAACATATGTACCTCTCCTTCTCTCTCTCTCTCTCTCTCTCTCTCTCTCTCTCTCTCTCTCTCTCTCTCTCTCTCTCTCTCTCTCTCTCTCTGAGCACTCGCGCTATAGTGTTTATGAGGAATTTTATTGAATTTTAGACCAACATTGTGGGGAAAGTGTATGCTTATGGGGATTCCTCTCGTTCCCCACAATCCGGTTCCTCATATATTCGTAATCAGCATGGTCGACTCTTTGATTTAAAAGTGAAAGTAGAAAAATGCTATTTTTAGACTATTTCAACTCTCGCGCGTTATCACACCACCGTAAAATGCAGGTTTGAGAATCATGGGGATTTTTTTATTTGGAATACCTCTAGATTATACTTAATAGCTTTGTTTTTTTGGCGCGAGAATGATGCTGCTGACTATTTTGGCGCGAAAAGTATTATTGTACAGCAGACAGCAAGGTGAGTTGTTTCTTTCAAAGGTATGCGAGGAAAAAGCCTCTCTTATTGCAGTATGTTCATGATCGCTCTGACTGTTCAAAATAAGTATGGCGTTACTGCACTGTGTAAAACCGGAATGTGAATGCAAGATATTCTTTACTGATATAAACGGTATCGATGTTGTCAAAGCATTTGCTGATCAATTTTCATTGAGTGAATACCACAATGGATTTTGGTGACCTTTAAACAACATATTGACTTTAGAGTGGCAATGCTGGCTTTGCAAGATCATAGATTATTTCATATTATTTACGGAATAACGGGAATGCAGATATTTGTACCAGAACTGATGAAGTATCTTGCCTAGGTGTGTCAAGGTGATATTTCTTGCTGAACAGAAGCTAATTAATTAAAGTAAAGAATTCGACTGTTTATTCTTTTTACATATAAGGAGGCGTAGTCTGGTTTATCAGTTTGGTACTGGTGAATCACATTAATCTGAGATTCTTGTAACTGAAAACTTTTTTTAATTTTTACCCGAAAGAATCTTGTAATATGGTCTATCAGAATTCTACTAGGCCTAATTAATATTTCAAATGTTAAACGAAAATTTCACATATGCTGAATATGTCGAATCGTTTGACAAAGAGTCTACTTGCTTTATTTTACAGTGCATTTATATTTCTTTTTTTTTTATTGAACATAATAAACTGAAATTACATTAGATATATATGTAAGCCAGCCGGCCTATAGTTATGACTATAACTACATTTACAGAATCCAAATTTTTAAGAATTAAGGGCCTTTTTCAGACAAATATTATATATGACCAAGACTCCAAGAAGACTCCATAAACTATTCATCTAAATGACCTATAAGATATATCTGATATTTGTGTCTATCTTAATATTTTGTCAAACAGCAGTAGAGCTATTGTATAAATTATCACTGTGTTGAGTAATTATCATGTAACATTAAAAAAGGTGGCAATACCAATTGACATATTTTTATGTACGCAGAATATGGGACGAAGCAAAACTGAGATAAAGCAACCAAGAAATCTTCCAAAAGGTACGAATGATTTTATCTTGATAAAGACCCTTGTAGGGAATCATGTCAATTGTTTTAATTTGAAATACAGTAAAACCTCTCTATTAACACCACCCAGCGGTCTGAGTAAAAGTGGTCTTAATAGCGAGGTGGTCTCAATTCTGAGGTTGACCAGAATTTATCTCTGACGACCAAGAACAGTAACTGGTAACTGAAGTCACTGGTGCAAGCGGTCGTAATCAAAGGGGCAATTACTTGCCAATTAGTGTTAAGGATGTATTCTTCTGAGGTTTCAGTCCCGTTGAAGTCTCGTTTCAACATAGATCAAAGAAGTTATGAGATTTTCAAATATGATTTATCAGTATCTGTACCAAGTTGCCAGACGCAAGTTTTGTCAAAAAATTACATTTCTATTTTTAGTAGATTTTTTTATACAGGGATTTTAAGAAATGGCCCATTTGGCGGCCATTTTGAAATTGTGTCTTTTTTCGCTTCAAGTAGAGCCACAGTTTTATCATTTTTTACTGAAATTGTTTTTACTTAAATCATCACTGCGCCAGCATTTTTAGCTGTATTTAGCTAATTTTTGCTGCAAATCGTTACTTGGTTCCTAGTAATTAAAATATTGAGCATTAATATGTGAAACGAAACACTTTTGTGACTTTATGTTTACATTTAATGGTAATTTGGGCACTTTTATTTTTTACTCTAAAATACTAAAAATAACAAAAATTCAAATGGGGCAAAAAAGTAAGCACACGGACCCCCAATTTTTCTTCCTGATTTAGAAAGAACAACCGTTTCCCTATTGATATGCAAAATAATAACAAAAGTTTAATACCAGAACTTTTTCTATAAAGTGTTAAATTTGGCAAAAATGGCTGAAAATGGTGCATTTTGTAGCTCAAAATTAAGGGGTAGGGGTAGCATATGTTATTATTCTGAGAAAAAATATTAGTCTAATTGATCAAAACTGGTATATTTTTAAAGAAGACTACTAGAAAATGAATTCTACAAACATTCATACATATCAAACACCTCATTAGGAAATTATGGCTTTAATCTCTATCTTATATGGTCAAAACGGCAAAATTCCCATAAAATCCAATATTTTGTCAACTAGGTGTCTTTGAGTGACAAAAGCTCAAAAACAAGCACACGCACATATGTTTTTTCTTCCATTTCCTTTTATGGTATGAACTCCTTTTTCCAAAAATCTATATGAGAAAAAAAGTTTAATACAAGAAAATTTTGACTTCTCAGAGGTGTACATCCTTAATTATTTAATTGGGACTCTGAAAACTAGTCATAATGCAGAATAGCGGGGTGGTCGTAATACTGAAATGACCAATACAAATTAGAGACATAAGGGAGGAAGGAAAAAAATTGGGACTGAAAACAAGTGCCCGTAATAGCCAGCTAGCAGGTGGTCGTAAGGTAAGGTTTCACTGTACAGTAAAAGAAAACCTTATAAATATAACTCGAACATCAGGATACCAGATCAACAGTTCGAGGAATACAGGGTATTCGACTCATCCTAGGATGGTCACAATCAAACATCACGTCAAAATATCTGTTTTCAAACTATGAAAAACAAAACATATAGTGCTGCCACGATATATCGATATACCGGCAAATTGCAATATGCTGTGAAAATATATCGTACCGCGATACAGGAATCATGTACCAGTTTTTCACGATATAACGATATTCAGTTTACCTCCCTTTGGTGGAACTCTTACTTCACGTATTCAGTACCTTCAGTACCAGTAATGCGTTTGAATTAAACGCTCACTTAAACAAGCGTGTCATACACACAGATAAAACCTACATTTGTAACATTGAAAACTGGACAGGTGTCCCAAACAAAAAGGCAAAAAGTGCAGTGTGGGAATTCTGTTGTTTAAAAGAAGATAAACAGATGATAACAGCCGGGGTAGCGGTATGTAATATCTGCCATGCATGCGTGAAGCATAGCGGGGAACGACGAATTTGACTACGCACATGGTACGGCATCACCCGGGAAAGGTTAGACATGACACCCAAAACATTAAGAATCTTATTGATGACCAGAATAATGATGATATAAGAAAGCAACATCTATGAATGTAAATTCAGCCCCTCGTCAAGTTACGCTACAACATGTCTTAGGGGCGAAGTATAAAATGAACTCGGCACGAAACGTGGACATAACACAATCAATTGTTACTTAATTTACATACTTACTTAAAACTAATTGGGAAGTTTAAAATTTGCCATATCATTTAATTATTCTTTTTTTTTACTTTTAATTTACAAACATGTGATAAATTTAGAAAAATAGACACGAGTGTTGCTTTTATTCTTAAAAATAAGGTTCAGATTAACATAATGATTATACAAAAGTATACATTTGGTTAAGGACATATGTGATATTTGATATTTTAAAGGCCCACTACCTTTCCGAAACGGTTTTAAATTTTTTAAATGGGAATGTAAAACAATATCGATAATTTTGTAGAGTCGCAAAAATTATTAACTTACCGTTAATACTACATTTATCATCACCTTCCGAACGATTTGATTAAAATAAATAAAGTGTTTATTTTCATAACGTGGGTCGTATTATGTTTCCCGCCGTCGTCCTAAATACCGGGCGGTAGTTGACTATCACTGCGCCAGACGGCAAAACAGCGAATTGACTCTCCACTGTTTTCATATATTACGCAGGAAATCTTGCATATGCTTGGTGTCGTAACCTTATTTTAGGTCATCGGTACGCATTTTCTGATGTTATTAATGTTTTTTTAAGAAACCTTTATATTTTGCTCCGGAAAGGTAATGGGCCTTTAAGCTCACAAATAAAACACAATATATTGTGGTACATATTGCAATACAGCGACTCTATATCGCAATATATCGTGGTACGATCGTGCCGTATCGTGGCAGCACTAAAAACATATGTCACTGACATTTTAAATACCCTGATTTTCAGCATTTTCAACTTTTATGAATTTCAAAGTGGTTTTTCGATAGCAATATCAAATTGAAAAAAAAATGTATTACATAAAAATGAGTCTTTGAAAAGGCACCTGTTTGAAGAAGATGAAACAGGGATAAATTTCTTTCGTCAAATTAAACTGAGCGCATGATTCCGACCATATTCCTATATATTTCCTGTAACAAAACCCTGGATATCTCAAATAGCTTAGTTTGACGAATGCAGTCTTATGACGTTAATTTTTTTTTTCGCTGCTATTCATTTGGACTAGTAAACACCAATATTTCATGAGCCTGACTATACTGAGTATTTAATCACTATAGTCCAAAATAAATGTACAGTCGTTTTGCTTCAGCACTTTAGTTATGATAGTTTTCGACCCAAATTACATTAGGGAACGAAAATTCGGAATGCGGGTATTCAAGGAATGCAGGTTCGTGTTAAAGGAGTTATAATATAAGATATAATATAAGATATAACTGTAGATTAAATTATCTAGCGCTGTAAACTTTGAATAAGATTGTAGTTTATTTTTTAGTATATTAATCGGGACTATTTGGATGTTCTTTTTAGATGGATCCTTTACTTTTGTCAAGCTGAACAGAGGAGTTTGGTGGCCAGGATATGTTGAGGATGGAAAATGCAGTTTTTATGATGAAGAAGATTAGTATGTATATAGCCAAATACAAAACTGCTTATGTTTCTTAGAACTCTGCTATATACTCAGCCCTGTAATTATGTATCTATCCTCTTGTCCATTTTACCAATAAGTAAAACTATTTAAACAATAAAACAATTTCTCTTTCTGTCTCCTGCTTACCCTATTCTGTTCTAATATGCATAAGCACATATTAATGCCTTCTATAAGGCCTTTGGCTTTGTCATTGCAAGGTATTTTGACTTAAAGTCATCATGTTTTGTACGTCGTGGTGCGCCATTCGCCGTGTGTAAACTTTTCACATTTTGAACATCTTCTCTAGTTCTACCGGTGCAATTTGGCTGAAACTTGCATGAAATGATCCTGACATGGTCCCAACAAAGTGTTGTTATTTGTCGGGTCAATCCGAAATACAAGATGGCTGCCACAGCCGCCATCTTCAAAACAAATTTTGACTGCTGCAATGGTCCCGACAAAGTGACTGTTGTTGCATCTCTGATCCAAAATCAAAGATGGCTGCCATGACACTATATCTAATTAATTTCCAATGCGATTATTGCCAAGGTAGGCAGATGACCGTTAAGGCCCTTGAGCCTCTTGTTTAACTTGAGAAGGCTAAGTAACATTTACAAGATTAAACAAAAGCACTTAATATAGAGTATAATGGCTGTAAATGAATTGTTAAATCTTGATTTGAATACATGTACAAACTTGTTGTTCGAGGTATATACAATTTATCACTTAACCTAAACATATGTTTATTTCATGGTATCTCTCTGTTTCAGTGTGACTCTCAACAATATGAACTGGGCATACAATATTAGTGATGAGCAGATGAGGAAATCACTAGGTATTAATTTGCTTGTCAAATCTGTTCAAAAAATAAAACACTAAAGAGCTTGATTTAAAACATTGTTATATGTTTGTTGATTGCTTTTCATGTTTTGAATTTTATGTCAACTTTTCAAGAAATGTGAAAATTTCATTTTTACAGGGAAACTGAGAACAAGAGAAAAATCCAAATCTCTAGATGATTTAGAAATAACAAAATCAAAGGTTAGTTTATAAAAAGAACTTTAGATAATGTATACATGTAGAGCGAGTTAGCAAGATGATTATGTATGCTATATTTAGTAACTTTGAAATTAAAAAAATATGTAATCATACTAATTGCATGTCTCTATATATTGTGATCACAATAACCTTGCATCCTGTTATATTTCCATTGTGTCAGTGAAAGTATCTTGGCATGGTAAAACTACATGCATTGAATAAAGTTAGTCATATTGTATATTATTAATTAATTACTTGTGTATTGGTGATATTCAATAATAGATTTTGAGAAAACTGCTTAAGAAAGGTCATATAACACAACTGAGCCATTATGGGATAAATATAGGGCTAAAATTAGACAAACTAGGCCATTATCTATAACGTGTCAATCAAATGCTCCTTATTATTCCAAGCATTTCCAGAATTATCAGTGACGACTATCAACATTTTCGAGACTGATAACGACGACCATCACCTATACTTCATTGGCGACAGCAGACAACAAACACTGCTGTCAGATGGTGCAAATGTCTGCTATATATACTGTATAGGCCTAGATCAGCTTTATCAAAATAGTGAGGACATATTACCATATATGTTTGTTCAAAATTCATACATTGATATAATAACTAAGCAATAATAGTAACTTACAATATATTAGAAAATTTAGTTACATGCTTACAACACTAAGTTTGTTCATATTAATATTAGAACGTGTAATTAACTGCAGGGGACATGTGTTGCTTACAATACTTAATCTAAGTTTGTTTTCTATAGAAAGCAGATAGACTAATACAGAGGAGTGGACAAGAGGGCATAGCACTAGCAGCCGGTATGGCAAATGATGAGCAGGGGACAGTGGATGTTGGTGAGATGGCAGAAGAGGAATGAAACAGGACAGTGGATGTTGCTGAGATGGCAGATGATGAACAAGAGATGACAGAGTATGATCGAGAGAAGACAATGGATAATGGAGAAATGGCAGACAAGGAACGAAACAGGACAGTGGATGTTGCTGAGATGGCAGATGATGAACAAGAGATGACAGAGTATGATCGAGAGAAGACAATGGATAATGGAGAAATGGCAGACAAGGAACGAAACAGGACAGTGGATGTTGCTGAGATGGCAGATGATGAACAAGAGATGACAGAGTATGATCGAGAGAAGACAATGGATAATGGAGAAATGGCAGACAAGGAACGAAACAGGACAGTGGATGTTGCTGAGATGGCAGATGATGAACAAGAGATGACAGAGTATGATCGAGAGAAGACAATGGATAATGGAGAAATGGCAGACAAGGAACGAAACAGGACAGTGGATGTTGCTGAGATGGCAGATGATGAACAAGAGATGACAGAGTATGATCGAGAGAAGACAATGGATAATGGAGAAATGGCAGACAAGGAACGAAACAGGACAGTGGATGTTGGTGAGATGGCAGATGATGAACAAGAGATGACAGAGTATGATCGAGAGAAGACAATGGATAATGGAGAAATGGCAGACAAGGAACGAAACCGGACAGTGGATGTTGGTGAGATGGCAGATGATGAACAAGAGATGACAGAGTATGATCGAGAGAAGACAATGAATGATGGCAAGATGGCAGTCGAGGAACGAAACAGGACAGTGGATGTTGGTGAGATGGCAGATGATGAACAAGAGAAGATAGTGGATCAAGAAGAGGTGATAGATGAACAAAAGTTGACAGATGATGAACAAGAGGAAACAGTGGATGCTGGAGAGATGGCAGACGAGGAACAAAAGAGGACAGGGAATGGTGGTGAGATGGCAGATGATGAACAAGAGATGACAGATGATGAACAAGAGATGACGGATGATGAACAAGAGATGATGGATGATGAACAAGAGATGACAGATGATGAACAAGAGATGACAGATGATGAACTAGAGAAGACAGTGGATCATGAAGAGATGATAGATGAACAAAAGTTGACAGATTATGAACAAGAAGGAAGTGTGGATGATGGAGAGTTGACAGACGCTGAACTGGGGAGGACAATGGATGATGGTGAGATGGCAGATGATGAGCAAGAGAGGGTATTGGCTGAAGCAGAGGTGGAGGATGAGGAACAAAAGAAGATAACAGATAATGGAGAGATAGCCGGCAATGAGCAGGAGAGGATAACAGGTGATGAAAAAGAATATCAGTCAATCAGTTATAATGAAAAGAGACACTCTAGACAAATGTGCAATGTTCATAAAATATCCTGATATACAAATAATGAGTTTCCGAAGTATACTGTCAATCATAAAAAAGAAAATCCAGATTTTCAATTTAATTGATAGTCTTTAGAAAAATCATAATAAATCGAGAACCGGTCCAACACTAATAGGAAGAAAATAAAACTGAAACTGCTATTATTTGGAAAGCAACTATATGCTTGTGCCATTCTTTGTTTTGTACTGTAAAGTATAATGCATTTTTCACACAGCTATTAAAGAAAAGGTAAATCATGAGGGAGTAAAAGATTCTTGCAGCGACGACAGTGACTGCTCACTGATCTGGCCCTTATTGGTAGGTAGAAATGTATTGTCTCCATATCTGCGAGGAGGAAAAATTTACTTTTTCAAGTTCAAGTTTTTATAATTCTGTCAATTTACCTATATATATGGTAGTTGCTCATGACTGCCAACCACTTATTATGACGTCATTATCTGAGATGTCACAATTTTTTATAATTCTGTCAATTTACCTATATATATGGTAGTTGCTCATGACTGCCAACCACTTATTATGACGTCATTATCTGAGATGTCACAATTGTCACACGGGAAATGGCTGTTTAAATGGATGTTCCGTCTTTGACGATAATGACATGTTTACCCATTATATAACCAAACATATTGAGATATTCTTTGAAATTATGATGAATATAAGCACTGACCTGCTTTCAGTTGGCAGTTATGGGCTGATGAATGCCAACTGGACAATAGCAAATTTAACATGAAGTGCGAACACGCTTCATGAAATATTGTCCAGTTTGCATTATACAGCACATGTACTGCTGAAAGTAGATTGATTCTTACTTTTTTCTTTAATTTACCTTTGTGGATGATCATTTCATGAAGACATCTTTATGATTTATATGATTTGCCTTGTTCCAATTGAAGATGCCTTGTACAATGTACATTCTGATGTGTTTCTTTAAATGCCATAAATTCCTAACTTGGGTAACCGTTGAATGTTTATTATGGACATTCCAGAATGTTGGTCCGAGAAGTACAAGGAAGTTACAGAGACAAACCTACAAGTGAGTTGTATGTTTTTCGTAATTGCACTTGTTACACTGACCTTACATACTTGCGCAAAAAACCTCTAATTGGTCAGTTATTCAAATTTGAATTCTTTGTTGAGCTTTGATGTAATACTTTGCTTTGCTGTAGTTGCTTTGAATTGTGCAGGATAGACTTGTGCATGTCATAAGCTGACCTGGTATTGCGATCAATTTCCCAGTATATCTTCGAATGTTATATTGGAATTGTTCAATATCTAATTACAAATTTAAAGTTTGTTGTAATATTGTTTATACTATAGTTACACAGTAATGGCTGTATGAATATTATCAGTTTTATAATATTAATACTTATAGCAATTCAGTGGTTCAGTATCACGATTTAAATGTGTACAATTATCATTTGGATTTGAATATACATATTTCGTATGGCTAGGCAATTTGGTGTTGTAGTTGCAAGTTTGAGGTCTGTCCAGGATGCAAGCCAATAAATTGTTTATATTTGTCTTTTGCCTTGCGCTGCCCCATGTATGGTATATAATATAAAAAAAAACATGTTGCAATGTTTCATGATTTGTCAAGATATTGAGAACATGACTGTTTGCTTTGAATTAGAAGATGAGTTTAAAAAAATATTCTGACAGTGACCCAATTTACAAGCCACAGAAGTCTGATGAATTTGATGATAGGTACAGTTAAAATGTTGAAATGACCATGAGAAGGGGGACAAAAATTAGCAACTTATGTATTCACTGCAAAGTACTTTTTGTGTTTATACCATGCAAATTATTATCATTTCTCCTGTAACGCACATAAACTTACTATGTATCTTATTTAGCGAGGACTATGAAAGAAAATGGCAAGTTTGTGAGAAATATCTGTCTGCTTCTCGTCATTTTATTATTTTTGTGAGGTATATCAAGCTTCCAAGTTTGTGAGAAATATCGGTCTGCATCTCGTCATTTTATTATTTTTGTGAGGAATATCGAGCTTCCAGTGTCATTTAATTTGTGAGGAATATCAGGGTTCCTCTCATCAATTATTTTGTGAGGAATATTCTGCTTTCGCTTTATCACCTTTATGGGGAATATGTATCAGGGTTCCTCTGTCGAGTTTGTGAGGAACATCTGGGTTCCTCTCTCTGTTAAGTTTATGAGGAATATCGTGCTTCCTCTCTCTTGACAAGATTTTAAAAAATAGTGGGGTTTCTCTCTGTCCTTTATGTTGCGAGAAATACCAAGTTTTAAGTTTGTGGAGATTTTTGTAAGTTTTTATCAAATATTTTTCTCCTAAATTTTATGGGGAATGAAATTGAGATCAGTGTCAATAAAATGCTTGAAATTTATGTTGATTAAGTGTAGTCAAGATCGTTTTTTAGACATGGATTTTCCTGCAGGAGGATTTGGTTGTTTTGAGAATGATTTCCAATTTAGTGAAATTCTTGCCTTTTGTGGAGATAGGAACATGGATGTTTTGGATCTACAAATATGTGGATCAAACTTCATTGTTTGTTTTAGCTTTTTTGAAATGATGTGCTGCAAACAATTTTGCATTCAAAATAGTTTTAGTGTGATCTTTTATACCATTACATCTGTGTTATTGTAATAATTTTTCAATCTGGTTCAACATGGACCGAAGACTGAATGGCGGTCTGTTTGTCTTTTAAGTTTAAATCAAATCAAAGGATCGTCAAATTCGTATGCAAAATATCTTCAGGAGATAAGGTAAACATATATTCAAAAATTGTTGGAACATTGCTTAACAATTAATTTGAAACCTGGTCCATAAGTGAGGAAAAACTTTGATTTTGTGGGTTCATAGAACTGTATATATTTAAAACTGATGTCACTGAGTATCTGGATTCGCAGACTATAGTCTTGATCATTTGAGAGACCTGCTCCACTTGATTTGATTTTTATATTATTGGATTTCATTGTATTTGTTGATTGTTGATTGTTGAATAGCAAATAAGATTTTATTTTTGTAATCGGTTTAAAAGATTTTGTGGTAACTACCCTTACAAAAATATGAGGCCTCTGGCACATAAATGCAGCAATATTGCTGAAATTGGCTCATAGTTGCAGCAATATTGCTGCAATATATATTTTTTGTATGCAAATGAATTTGCCGCACCATTGCTGCACCAAAGCGGCATTGCACACACTTGCCGCACTAAAGCTGCATATAGTTGCATGCTAATATATACAGTCCTTGTCAGCATCAAATGAGAAATCAGTGTTTCAGGAAACATGATTTTAATCAAGCCTAACATTTAAGTGTTTGTGACATAAAATGACTAGACCAATAAAAACACATATTCACTGCTTAAATTCCATCAACACACCTTATCAAATCCAATGACACTTTCCAACTACATCCACTTGTAACTTATAATAATTCCAATGGAAAAAGTTCCCATTACCTTTGTCCTTCACACAGCACGACCTCTTGAATCAATGTTTGAATTGAAGGTCATCTGATTTTAACATTTAGCAAAGGATCATGGGAGTACCCATATTCTTTGCTATATTTCCATAATTTTTTTGTGTTGGATGCTTCTTATACAATATGCGGCACTATTCCTGCACACAGGTTTTAAAAGAAAAGTTTCTGCACGAAAGCCGCAATATTGCCAGAATGGTGTGGCTAGCCGCACTAACTTACTCAATTGCAGCAATATTGCTGCACACTTGCGTTTTCTGTAAGGGTACATTCTAAATTATGATGTATTGTAGATATTTGTTCATAGAATGGTAATCTAGCTCTCTTCTTCCTTATTTGCTGAAAGAAATTCAATTTGTGTACATGCAGATCTCTTTTAATTTAAACAAACCTACAACATTTTTGCAGCTTTATGCCTAGGACATCCAGCACTGATGGGAATGATGATGCATCTGATTACTCTGACATGGATCCTTCATACATCCCTCAAACTTCAGATGATAAAACTTCAGATGAAGAAGACCAGAGGTAAATATTACTACAGTGGATTCCACTCAATATCACTCTTGTTAATTATATTGCATTTTAGGTGAGTTCCTGTTAATATCATGTTTTTTAACCAATCGCATAAAATATCCAGAAAATGACGCCATTTCCATTAATTTCAGATATAACTTGTACCAAATATTGCATAAAAAATAAAAAGTAACAAAAAATGTAGAATTTTTAGAGAAACAATGTTATATATAGATTGTACATCTTCATATGTACATTTATTAGCTTCCTTTTAGTAATAAAGATTGGAAATGCACTAGAATAACTGAAACAAAATTTTCTGACAAATACAGCAAGAAAGACCATGTCATATTATATTTCAGTGAGGAGGACATTGTGAATATAGAAGAGCTACAAAGAAAAAGACAACTTGGTCATGTGAATATAGAAGAGCTACAAAGAAAAAGACAACTTGGTCACCAAAAAACTTCCCTTGACAAGAAAAGAAATGTAGGGATGACTTTACAAATTGTTATATTTGTACATATATACATTTATTAATTTCATACCAATTTAATACCTGGGCACAGGAAATATTGCTATGCTTAGCAGCTTTGTTATGACATTTACATTTTTTCCGGAGATCGACTCTCTCAGGTGTTGCCTGATCATTTGGAAACTTTGTAGGCTCAAAGCATTTAGCACAAAGTTGTGTGTTCCTGACAGCATTTTAATTCAACAATAGAAACTTTGGAGTTGTGCTAGTAATATCCCTAATTGTACATCATGGGGTGTAGAAGGTGTAGAATGAGTGTGCTCTTGTTGTAACATCTTAAACAGTAAAATATACTTAAGTACAATTTTGAAACAGAGTTTATTTAAAGACAGAAAAGTTTAATGCACATAAATTAGATTTAGTATTGCTGATCAAATATTTTTCTTTGGTATCAGAATTCTACATTTAAGATGTATACATCTGTTTCAGATTTCTGATGTGGAGCAATCAACTGCGACAGAGGTTCCTGATGCAGAAACCTCACAGAAAGGTATTTGAGAGAATGAAATTTTGACGTGTTATATCTTAAATTAATTAATGTTGATTATTTTAATAATTTCAGAAATATCTTTATGGATTTTTCTCATATGAGAAAGTAGAGAAGAAATCGGTCCTGTATAGACCAATAATAATCATTTAATGGTGGACGCAAAGATCGTTCAGATCTCGTTTTATGATTGTTAATATCAAGAGAGGCCTTTATTCAAGTATGCAATTACCTCGATCAAGTTTGTATTTGAGGATGACAACGTTAAGGTCAAGGTCATTTAGTATTGATAGAAAATCTAAATTTTGAATCAATTTCATCTCTGAAGACTGAACAGAACTTATCACAATAGTCAAATAAAAGAATATGTTGAACAATATTGTGTTCAGAATGTAAACCCATGCATGATCTGTCAATGGCACCATCTAATATTTATGGAAAATCTTTGTCACTTTGGTTTATAACTTTCTAAACACTCATAAAGACAGTTTAGTGTTTAGCTGTAACACATTATTGTATATGGAAATCTATCTCTGTTGCACTGTTTCCATTTAATAGCATTATCTGATATATGTTTTAGTATGCTGACTTTCTCTTTTTTGGAATTGTCCAAGGCACGAGTATAAAAGACCGACGAATATATGACAAGAGACAAGCCTGTTTTTTTTGTGGCGGACTGTTTGCAAAGATATCCTCACACTTGGAAAATATTCACAGCAATGAAGCAGAAGTATGCAAAATTCTAGCAAAGAAAAAATCCAGCCAAGAAAGAAAACTAGGTTGGAAAAAATTGAGAAATCATGGCAATTTCATTCACAATGTAAAAATGTTGAAAAGTGGTGGAAATCTTATAGTTGACCGGCGTCCAGGAAAAGACAAATCATCTGAGGATTTTCTGCCCTGCCCAAATTGTCTTGCATTTATTGTTAAGGAGGATCTCTGGAGACATATAAAGACTTGTCCCTTTCTAGATGCAGAGCGAGATCAGAAATCTGTAAAGAAAGATGCAACTCTTCTTCTACAAGGATCTATCAAATGCTCACATGAAAAGGAGTTTCTACAAAATGTTGTATACGGTATGAAGGCTGATAAAGTCACAGAAGTAATAAAGAAGGACAAACTCCTAATCCTATTAGGATCAAAGATGTTGCAGAAGGTTGGGAAAGATAGGGTTGCTAATGTCAGACAAAAACTTAGGGAGCTTGGGCGTCTTCTTTGTGTACTGAAGGACTCTGCAAAGGAACAGTCCAAGGAAGTAACATTCAGCAGCTATCTTACCCCAGGAAAGTTTGACATGATTGTCCACTGTGTGAAAACATTGTGCAGCAGTGAACAGGGAGAGACAATAAGAGGGTGTGAAATGTACGAAAAACCAGCGTTGGCCCTAAAGCTAGGTCATTCGTTAAAAAAAATTGCCCTGATTAAAGTAGGACAGGCGTTACGGAACCAGGATGACCAAGAGAAAAAAAAATGCTACAGATTACTTAACTCTGCATGAAAATGAGTGGGCCGAAAAAGTCAGCAGTCAAGCCATGAGTACCCTTTCTGAAAGAAAATTTAACAACCCTGATGTGTTGCCTTTGACTGAGGATATTGTTGAAATGCGCAAGTATCTTCTGGCGGAAATCAAAGAAAAGCAGAAACATTTGGAACGATATCCAGAAATGTCAGTTTGGAGAAACCTTGCACTATTGGTGCTATGCAGAGTGTGTGTGTTTAACCGTAGGAGAGGTGGAGAAGTTGGGGCCATGCTTTTGACTTCATACACAAACAGAAGTAGAGAAAAGGGCAACAATGAAATCACGTCTTCCCTACAACCAATTGAGCAGAAACTGATGGAAAGGTAATTCAGTGCTATAGTTTTAGCATGAGGATGATAAGAGGTATAATAGTACCAGAATACCAAACATTTAATAGGCTGTGACTAATAATTACCAGTGACAAGTCCATCCTTTTTTAAGGGAGGTTTTTCTTTTATGTTATGGCATTGTCCGTCTGGCGTAAACTTATAAACCAATCTCTTTGAAACATTTTAATTTAACAAATTACTGCCTTTTTGTCTATATCAGTACATATTAATCTCGTCCGAAGATCTCCCTAATTATTTAACTGTTCTCTTTTAAACTTTGACAATTATTTGGTAATTGTGTGTCACAGGCTGTATTATGCATCCGTAGGTGGTACTCTTGTTCTTAATATCATAATGTGAAGTGTCATTACAAGTTCTGTATTAAATTTTCATTGTGTGTAGCTTTGTATTAAGCTTAAACTACATGGATTATTTTGATCATCTGTTGAATTATGATGAAATTTGTTAGTTGTGATCTATGTACAATTTTACAAACAGAACTAATAATGATTGGAAATGAATTACGGACTTGTGGCAATCAAATAAGGACCTGATCCAAAGGTTAGAGCATCTGCTTGATGATAATTGAAGATTTAAGCCACACAAGAAGTCCTTTGCTTGTAAGATTGGTCGGGTAAGACCTGTCAGTTTAGTTTCACATGGGAGCGGGGTTATTTAATGATGTACATCATTTTTACGGAGTATACGATATGATGCCCGCAGTTGACAACATCTAGAAAAAAATTTTGTTGCCAACTGCAGGCATATACCGTATACTCAGTTATCTTAATTGCTTATTAATATTTCTTCTATTTTAGATTAGAGCTTGTGGAGATAATGGGAAAACGAAGTAGAAAAGTGCCTGTTATCCTCACAACAGACATGGTAGAAGCAACAAACTGCCTGATTGCACACAGAAGGGCAGCGGGTGTACACCCAAACAACAACTATCTCTTTGCTGCTCCCACCTCTCGGAACAGTTATCTGAAGGGATGGGATGCACTGTATGCAGTGTGTAAAAAAGTACCAAACCTGAAAATGCCACACCTACTTAAGACAACCAAACTGAGAAAGTATATTGCAACTGTCTCTCAGGTACAAAAATGATTTAGTATAGATTGTTTTTTTAAGAAGAAATTTCAGAATGACCCGAGATAGTCCTGACTAAGTGTTGTTATTTTTTGCGGCCATTCAAAATCCAAGATGCATGGCCACCATAGCAGCCATCTTTAAAAAAAACATTTTAAGCTTCTTCTCCAGTCCCACTGATGTCATTAAGCTGAAAATTGTACTGCATGTAAGGGATGGGAATTCCATAAAGTACTGTTGTTTTTAGGGTTGGAAAAAACTAAAGACATTTTGCAACCTATGTGGCCATTTTTTGATTCCATCACCGTTTTTCACAGTGGAATGTTGTACTTTCAATTAGCTGTCAGATGACTGTTAAGGCCTTTGGGCCTCTTGTTTTATATCCAGTGGGGGACCTCCAATTGTCTTGTTTATCTTTAATATGAATGGGGCCAGATTGAACCCTAATAGAGCAATAAATGTACACCTGTATAACGCTTTACTACCTTATAACACTTGTTATACCTATCATATTCAATACTCGAAACTTAAACAAGATCAGTGAAAAACTGAGGCAGTAACATTTAAGGTAAACAGTGACTGATCATCCTTCAATTCTAAACTCAGATTGTGGACATGGGCTCCAAAGAAGAGCTAGAGTGGCTGGCGTCACATATGGGGCACTCCCTGCAAGTTCACAGACACTATTACCGCCTCCAGGAAAAGACGTTGGAGCTTGCTAAAGTTAGTAAACTGCTAATGGCAGTTGACCATGGAGTCTGCCATAAATATGCCGGACGTTCATTGAATGAACTTACTTTGGAAGGTTAGTGGTGATATCAATATAGAGAAACCTTCAAAAAACGTCACCTGTTGCTATGTTATTGTTCTTGTTGATTTACACTGTCAATAAGTCATTGCCCTTGACCTAGAAGTCAATAGTTAAAAAAAAGTGTTTGTCCATCGTCCATCGACCAACTTTTCCTTTAAATGATTTCTGAAGAAGCACCTTTGGCTGTATAGAATCATGATATTTGGCCAGTATCTTCTTTGTGTAAGCCCAACAAAGGTTGTGAAAGAAAATAACATTGACCCTTATTCAAGCTCACATGGGTCAAATAGTTGAAAACCTCCCAAACAATTTCTTCTAAAGAATCTTTGGGTGTAGGATCATGATATTTGGCCCATATCATTATTGTGTGTAGGATCATGATATTTGGCCCGTATCTTTCTTGGAAGCCAACAAAATTTGTGAAAAAAATGACCTTGAACTGTTTTGAAGGTTAAAGGAGTGAAATAAATTTATCTCAACTCATTGTAGCTATAGGTTACAAGTTGCAAAATGTGTTTGCGAGTAGCATTGAATTACAGGTGAGCGATGCAGGCCCTTTTGGGCCTCTTATTCTATTCTATTCGGTCTGTGAAGCTCATCTGGACAAAAGGTGAGGTTATGTCACACAGCGGTGTCTGTCCGTCCGTTCTTTGTTGGTCATAGAATATCATCAACTGATTCAAGTAAAACAGTTAGCAACTTCATTCTATCACGGATAGTGGTCAAACTTTATACAAAGAGTCTTGATATGGGAGAGTAAACCTGACATCTGTGTGTTTTAGTGTTTCTGTGTCACCTGAATCGAGGTTACTAGGTCAAAAGTCATGATCATATTTATGTATTGAATCAAATCAGGATTTAGCGTTAGTATTCCATTTAGAAAAAAAAATTGCAAACTGCAGGCATATACCATATACTCAGTAAAAATGAGTCATTTAGATCAAACGTGTACTTCAAATAGCGTACAAAAAAAGCACAGCGTGTTTCAACACAGATCTTGGAGTGATGCTGTTGATTGTTAGGATCAGTATGTTACCTCTTGAAGCTTACAGATATATATTTTACACTTCGTATATGCTATATATACTTGTACACAGTTTACTAAACTGAAGAAGGGAGATTTGTAAATTGTATATTTATGTATTTCTCAACTGATAAACCTTTTGTTATGACATATTATGAAGCAAAGATGTATGGAATAAAACAAGGTCATGGTCATCGGGTTCGATATACAATATTACCCTTTACCGGCAGATGAGCTAAATGCGTAATTTTTCACGTTTGCGCGTATTGGCGTAAAATAGATGTCAAATGCGTAACAATTACGCAAAAAGCGTAAGGGTAAACAGGTCTCAAGACATTTGCTCGATTACAGGGCCCTTCCTGACATGTAGTGTTTTAGTTTCACATGGAAGAGGGAGCATTTACATGTATGTCTTGAAGATATTACTTGTTTTATTAGGTCTGTCACCTCTCCAAACCAAAAAGATTTAACTGTCATTTTTTTTCCAGAAATAGATGATGTGATGGACGATGATGAGGATGAGGATGAGGGAGATGATAATCATGGTAAGTGTTTCTCATTCTTTAAAATGCATTGCAATTATTTAATGATTAAATATTTGTATAAACACTTAAGTGTGTCACATTTTGCTGCCCCTCATGTTCACACATTTTGGGTTAAAAAACTGTAAACTTTAAACAGTGTTCTTGCTATCTGATTGAACTGCAATTCGGTGAGGTTTATAACTGATACATGTACATTCATACTGAACACTTCGCTGTGATTTGGATGAAAGGTTCACCTATATTTGTGTAAAAAACTATGAATTTGCGTTAAAATTCACTTTTCACAATGCAACTACATGTATGTCCCATTGAATTGACACTTGCACTTTATGCCTGTAGTTATCAGATAAAATTCCAGATGCATTATTGTGGCAATGGCATAACGTACATGTATTTTGAAAATTGATAACAGTTAAAGAGCCTTTTGGACTACATTGACAACTATGGCATTCTACTGTAGGTAAAGATGTTGATGGTGTTGGTCAAGCTGATGAAGCTGATGGTGTTGGTCAAGCTGATGAAGCTGATGGTGTTGGTCAAGCTGATGGTGTTAGTCAAGCTGATGAAGCTGATGGTGTTGGTCAAGCTGATGGTGTTGGTCAAGCAGATGAAGCTGATGGTGTTAATCAAACTGATGATGTTGATCTGGCTGATGATGTTGATGGTGTTGATCTGGCTGACATTGCAGATGATAGCGAAGGTAATACTTGTTGGTACTTGTCACATATTCTAAAATGTTTCATTTACTGTAACAGCTATTGGTCCATAGTATTCATATAATTATATATTGCTTGTTAAAAGTTAAAGTTGATGTAGGTAGTGTCTCTTATGAATTTTTTAAAGATTTTTTTTAATTGTAAATTTCATTGAAACTAATAACAATAGTTCAGGTAAGTAGTAGTCAAGTATATATGTGCAATTGAATTTTCTTTGCCATGATATTGTTAAAACAATTGTGTATAGGAATCGTCATCATCCTATGACAATGTATAAAGTGAGGATTATAATTACTTTTACATCTATTATAAAAGAAAAAGTCGACAGTTAATATGGACTACTGATGCAGTGAGTTTTGGTGTTTATGACCCAAACATACAGAACTGAAACAATGTCCATACATAATACTCGAATAATACGACAAAAACTATTTGCTTAATAATGAAATATCACACAAGTTTATATGCCCAAATCGTGAGTCTGAACTAAATGTAATAGATGAGATCATGAAATGATATATTGGTAATTTCCACCATAATATCGCGGTTCTGACTGGAACAAAAGAAGGAAACATAGTTGTAGACAGACGACCAGGAAAGGAAAAAGGGAAGGATTGTTTTCTCCCATGTCCATCATGCTTGGCTTTTATCTTAAAAAACGACTTATGGCGACATTCCAAGAAATGCCGATTCGCAGATAGCCAGAGCAATGAAAAAAACTATCAAAAAGCAGGCTACACTTCTACTTCACGGCTCAACTTCGTCATCAGAAAATGAAGAAGGTAACAAATTTCGCCAGGTAGTATTAGAAGGGATGAAAAAAGACGAAGTTTTGGACATGATCACCCATGACAAGCTGTTGATTCTCTTGGGCTCTAAATTGCTAATAAAAAATGGCCATGAAAGAGTGAGCAATGTAAGACAAAAAATTCGGGAAATGGGGCGTCTTCTCCAGGTACTGACAAAAACAGCAGAAGAAAGTTCCTGTACTATGAGCGACTTCTTAACCCCAGAAAAGTTTGATGTAGTGGTAAGGTTAATTAGGCTACTATTTTCATATAAATTATTTCCTCTCTGAAACTATGTATTGGATAGCATATTCGTATGGCATCTATAACATCATTATATGTTTGGGATTCAAAATTTAAAAAATGGGATCAATTTGTCTTTGTGATTTTTGAATCACTTATTACTAAATTACAGAATAACTCAAAAAAAACAAACAGGTGAGCGATACAGGCCCTCTGGGCCTCTTGTTTAACATTCATATCAGTCGTCGCTGACCCCCTGGGGCACCAGATGGGTGGGGCCAAACCGGGTCAAAATGACTTAAAATTAAAGAAAAAAAAAAGAGTTTGAAAGAAGCAAATAATCTTCATAGATTAAAAAGTCAAATTTATATAATCACTGACCGACTTCAAGGGATAGTATATTAGTGTTTATATGTCTTTGTTTCATTCTAAACAAACTCAGGTGCCTGTCAAGGTCCATTGGCCTCTTGTTTCAGGATGTACTAGAAAAAAGAAGAAGACCGTTGCTAAGAAAATGCCATGGACGCAAGAAGAGAAGGATCTCTTGAAAAAGAAATTTCATCGCAGTATTTCGAGCAGAACACCACCATGTAAAAGTGATATACTTGTAGAATGCAGGAAGGATGAACGAATAAAGAAAATATTTGACTGTCGAGGCTGGCTTCAAATGAAGTACATCATTTGGAGCCTTGCACAACAACATCACAAGAGGTGTCAAAAACTTCTTGATAAAAGATGATTCGTGAAGTGATTGTCCAAAGACATAATTATGTTTCAAGATTTCACAGTTTGTGCCAGGTTGGGTGGAAAATTGATCTCTTTCTAAATGGATTATTTTACATTATGCAATTGATCCATTGTATTGTTATAATGTGCTGTATTATGGAGAGCTGATTTTAATGTTAGTTATGTTCCAAAAAGTGGTACTGTTTACCAAAACGTTGATGTTTTAGCTCAGCTGGCCTGAACGGCGGTGAGCTTATGTCGCAGTGTCAGCGTCCATCCGCCAACTTTTCACAAAAATCCCTATTAAATATATAGTTATGAATGACTTACGGATTTTGACCAAATTTGGTCTGAAGCTTGCTTGATAGATAGGGAATATATTGATGATCTTGTGTCTCAAAAACATAATTTGTTGAAGCCCCAGACAGCTCAGAGATTCACATGAGTTATGTGCCTTGGTATAGGTAGTAGCTGGTGGCTAGCAAAATTCAATACTCAGCTCACCTGTAATATCACTTATTTTCTCAACGAGTGCATCAATCACATCTGTTTAGTAGTGATTATATATATATAGCTTAGGGCATGGTTGTTTTTCATTCCTTTTCTTTTGTATTTCTTTCTCTTTGTATACTTGTTTTACAGCCCTAGCAATCAACTGCAGATGCCTTGTATATGCACATTGTACTACCACCTGACGTATGTACAATGCCAAGTGACCTCGGAGCAGACTGGAGAATTTCAGCGCAGAAATGGGTGCTAAAAGAATTGTAACAGGCACCCTTGCTTACTTTTGCAATCACTGTATATTAGAAGATGTTGTCGAGTATTACCATGGTGAGACCATAATAATTGTTATTGTGAAATGGACATCAATCAGCAATTGATTTTACCCCTAACATACATATTTGCACGCGTTACACTTTCCGCTGTGCAAAGTTAGACACCACCAAACATAACTTAGAGAGTTGAATAATTTCCCAAGGCAGAAAAAGTTTAAGCTCCATGTCCCGGAACTCCGTACACGAAAACTTTAAGATTATAGATAAACGTAATAATCCCTTGCAGTTATTAACCTTGTGGGTTTCATAAGATTCCAGCATTTATAAAAAAAACACACAAAAAAACAGAACACTGTCCCAAGAGTCTTTTAACCAAGTTAACTTTCCTTTATACTTTTAGACAAATCCAAAATCAGAAAAGTACCCTTAGATAATTTTTTTCCCTGCCTTGGACACCACCTCTTTTTTACACGATTTTTAGAAGAAAATGAAAAAAAAATATGACATTATGGGGGGGGGGGGGGAAATACACAAATACAAAAACATACAATTAACAAAACAAAGTTTTCCACCGGGCCCTAAACGATCCTACAAGACTGGGGAAGCCACTCTTATGATTTTACTTAACCTAACTCGAATGAAAATTTGGGGTCGACCAGAGACTTTTCCAATTACTTATATAGCTCCCTCCCAAATTAATTAAGTCTGACCACGTGAGTGCAAGACCCCAGTGTTGGTCGTATCAACTCTAACCACCAGAACCATAGTCCCCGCAGTGGCCAGAATACCTAACAGCCAAAAATACCCTCCCCAACAATTTTGAATAGGAGAAGTCCTTGTTAGGGTTACCTCGAGGTGTTGGTCATATCAACTCTTACCACCAGAGACACCCCCAACCACCTGGATCTTCCCCCTAACTAACTACAATTATACCTACAGCCCTATCTACATGCCCCTGGTCGCCCCCATCAATTACACTTAACATTACATACCACCAGTTCACCTACATAACAACCTCCATCAGACAATATTACAAACAGCCGCCCCCCTCAAATTATACCTACTACTACATGACTATAGCTATATTTAGCCTACCAATAACGAAACGAAAAAAAAAAATAAAACAGATATGAACATTTCAGGAATACTTATCAATACATTGAAATTTGAACGATCACTATGCACATTATCCAATAGTTCTGATG
Organism: Argopecten irradians; assembly: GCF_041381155.1. NCBI lineage: Eukaryota > Metazoa > Mollusca > Bivalvia > Pectinida > Pectinidae > Argopecten > Argopecten irradians. Next base: position 1,301,172 of record NC_091135.1, read on the forward strand.
CCCCCTGGGGGAAGGGATATTCATGGGTCGACACTGTGTCCTCCAGACCCCTGCGCTGCGCGGTTCGGGGTAATTACCCTGCCCGATCGGGCCCAAACTATAATGTTCTCCTTGTGTAACACTGAAATTCCCTGGAATCAAGCACAGAGGGTTATTGTTACCATGGCCAAAAGCAACACCCCAATGTCCCGACACTTATCACATCAAAGTTCCTCTGGGCACTTTATATCACACTTTGTACTTCCGGAATATCAATAATGACGTCTGGGTCCGGGCAGGGCCCCCCTAGTTTCCCCAAACCGCTTTGATGTTGTGGCACCAGCAATGACACAGGGGCCTGGGTCCTCTTCCTTGGCTCCTCCCCCCAGGTCAGAGGCACCCGTATACAGCAGATATGAAAAACAAGTTGAACAACAAATGTTAGTCCTATCAAACTGTAATATCAATACTACTAAATAACAACAACCCCTCAAATATCCTAATCACAAGTTTGTATTTTCAGTACTGGCCTTATCAGTTTCGGAATTTAACTCTCTAACCCCATATCAGTTACTAAATCCTACTTAGTCCCTTTTACCCATGAGCGGCCTCCCCAGTAATACTGTCGCCCATCCTTCCCCTGTACCCTGTTACACGACACCTCCCATGAGAATTCGCAATGAAAGTTTTTACCCAGGATTGTGAAGCCTATATTTCAGCTCCCAAAGCCGCAATGTCCATATTCTCACCAGTACTAATGTGAAACGCCTACAATAGTTTCGTTAATCAAGCTAACAAGACTATGTCCAGAATATAAAAGAGAAACACAATGCAAGCTTTAAATAGCTCACACCTGAGAAATTATACACACAAGCGTAACCACTCAACCGAAACGTAAACAGTACACCTGTATAAATTTCAAAACCACAGGGACTCGTCACAACGCGTAGTAAATAAACGAGTAAGTAAGTCCACAATCAAAAATTCAAATTAATTAATTAGTTAATTAGGGTTCCGCCGGAGGTTTCAAATTGTAACGACTTGTTTCGCTACGACCGTAGTCATTAGCGTAGAGTAAAAATGATACAATTAATTTGTTTTGCCCTGGGTTCGACTGCCGCGTTAGCTTGCAGATTCCTATGTCTCGCTACAATATTCAAAGGTACTAGTGAGTATAGACAATGGACGACATCAAATTCATTTTACCGTTTATTAATATTTAACATGTGTAAAGGCGACAACAAGAAACTACCCGCGTGGTTCAGTGGGAAGTACTGTGTAATGGACAGTTTTGCTGCAAATATTTTCACGTTTTCGTTATCAGAATTAACTCCTACCCTTCAATGAAAGACCGAGCACGTGGCGCTATACACCGGGCCGATTATCGATAGTTTAACCTCCAATTTCACAAACACCGTTCTCCAGCGAAGATTCTCAAAATATCTCCTTAACGGTTAACCCCGAAACTCAACACAGGAGGCTCCCACTCTTTTCCAGCCTACCAACGGCACTCAACACAAGAGTGAAGACTTTTAATTACTATCGAAACCCGTCTAAAAGCGAGACATGCCAAGTCCGACATTGCACAATTTCACAAGTATTTCAAACTCAAAAATATAGCAAAAATATCGACTGACAGCGAAAAATACACACACAGTAATGTTAATGCATTTCCATACTATACGATAACAGCAAATTAGGGAAAGGATGGGCGACAAATATATAAAATTACATAGGATTCAAAAACACAACCCTCACTTCTCAAGGCCCGGTAGAAAACTGAAAGTCTCGGCGCAGTCCCGAGATCTCGTGCCCAGCAAAATCCCGCCAAAGTCTCGGTTAATATAATTTCCGGAAAATATAGCAACGAAGCGCACCGCATCTTCGTTACAATGTAAGCAAGTTAACGATAAGTTGATAACTTTTGTGATTCTACAAAATTATCGATCTCGTTTTACATTCCTATTTTAAAAATTAAAAGCTGTTTCGGAAAGGTAGTGGGCCTTTAAGTTTCTTTATTTGATTTATTTTTGGAAATTGGCAAAGGCTTTATAAAGCATGCCTTATTTGTTTCATTTTTTACGTGCCAAGGGCATTTATTGGGTCGAATATTGTCAGTATCTTCGTCCACATTTATAGCACTCACACATGCTCCACCCAGATGACCTTCACTTGACCATGCTGTATGTCATGATTACAATACAGCTATGATGGTATGCTTCAGCAATGCCGGCGTCCTCAGTCGAGGCCATCCCTCATTGTATGCTTCGACCCCTTACTGGGTACACAACACTCTCAGGATGGGGGGTCCACAGTGATGATCAGTCACTGCTCGTCGGTGGTGAGTGTCCAGCTACTGGTGTCCTTCTTCATCCACACCCCGCATGAAGACCGTTCTGCTGCCTTAGCTTAGCACTGCACTGCTGTCCTTCTGGTCCTGCTCTATAATATGACTTAAGGCAAGGCCTTAAAGGGCGCAGCCAGATGTTTTAATGTTGTATTTCTTGTAATTTTCACTGAAACAATATGTCGTTTTAACATTTGATATTTGGACATGGACATGTGTCTTGATGATTAAGCTCCCCAAAACCATATGTCAGCCTATAACAGAGTCGAAATCTAGGGATTATTTATTCCTGGTTTTGAATAAAACGCCTTCAATCACCGCCATGTCCAGTACCTTCGGGTTTTGTCGGAATTCCGAATCGTATCACGTGACTGACGTTCACGCGTCCTGCACGTGGTTATCCATGTAACTAGCGTAAGCGCACATGTGTTTGTTTACGTTTTCCTTCTGGCTAATATGGACAAATCGTGCTGGTATATGTCCACAGAGCGAGTATTTGAAACATCTAATTCACACATTGCCATAATTCAATATTGCGTGTATCAAATATTGTAATGTGCGAGCATTACTTTCTTTGTAGATCCAGTCTGCTGAGGTCGATTACATGTTTTCTTTACGAAAAATTATGTTATGAAGAGTTCGGAATGATTCGGCATCTTTCGAACCTATTTTTACGTGTACACGTCAAAAAGTTTAGTTTTTTTTTTTACTTTTTTAATTAAAATTCTTCCAGTGCTGCAACTTTATAAAAAGTGGTAAAATTAGAAAGTTTAAACCTCGGACAGACGGAGAAAAATGTGTATAGCATCTATACATTTTTTACCATGACAAAAAGAGCGAAAGTGATAGACCATACAACTTTAATATGAATCATGCGCGCGGCGTGGGAAGAGCGAAGCTCTACTTGTTTATTTTATTTTCTATTTCATGTAGAAGATTTATAAATAAAAGGACGCACTTAAAACTATAGAAGTAGGGCCTATATGATGTAATAGTTGTCTAGCATAAACTCAAAGAATTCGGATTTCTCTGTGTCCATTCAAGGCCTGGAGTGCCGCGTATGCGAATTACGAATCCTATGATTTCGCGCCATTTGTTGACGCTATGTGACGTCATGATTCCTTGTGCTCATCTTTACCTTGGTGGATATTTTGACTGCTTTTAATAGCTTTTAATTTTCAAAATGTTATCATTATTATCTAAAAAATAATAAAAAATGTTTATTTACTCCTGTTATGCATTTGCATTAGTTAAATATATATTTACTGGGGAGAGCAGTACCGGAGCAACGCACACAACCTCCCCATATGTATGAAAAAATGGCGGCCGCAAACTGAAGCTGTCAGTGTGTAGGATTGAATTTTGAAGATTGGGTTTTTTCTTATATTTTCGTGTGTATCTGTTACCTTAGATTCTTAGAAGTGCTTCGCACTTCGTGCCCTCGATGGGCTGCGCACTTATAACTGTACTTAGTCTAGTATAAATATATAAAAAAAATACCCCTATACTATATAAAAACATATAGGGATATTTTTTATATATTTATACTAAATAATATTGACAGAATTTCAAGCTCCTGTGATGAGAAATACCTCAGTTATGTCAGTGTCGTATCAAAGGAAGTGTCAGCCATTTTTCTTTCAGCTCTGCTTATATAAGTTACCTTCACTGGCCAACCCCCTATATAAAGCAGCGAAATTCGTTGACACATGTGTGTCATTCTTAACATATCTTGTCTCAGGTACACATGCCCCGATATTGCAAATAACAATGTCAAACTGAAAATAAACACTGCATGCACCTGACAAGGTTTCATCATATTGAAGTAATACATGAATTTGTTATCAGCTAGATCCCAAATGAGACATATTCATGTACCACGTGGTACCAATAATGTTTCTGCGGAACTAGCATCTCCAATGGTGATGGAATGTCACTCCTTGTAATCTCCCCTCTGAAATGACGTTAGCTTGCGTACGGGATATCATATTTTGACGTCATTCCATCACCAATAGAAACAATAGTCCTGCACAAACCTTAACGGGTATCCCATGGTACGTGAATAAGTGCCATTATGTCCAATACAAGCTAATAAAAATTTTCAATATACATTTAGGTTTTATGCGCCGCACATTGACACTTGTGTGTCCTTGGTAGTTGTCACTCGTTTGGGACAGGTAGTCACGTGCACATGGCCAGTTGAGTGCATCGAAAATGATGATGTACATGGCGATATGTGGACGGATTATTATTTGGAATTCTATTCGGCTTAGAGGAGTTGACGTGTTTTTTTGCTAAAACAATTAAGCACCATACAGCATTACAGATAACGACTTTGTAAACATATTAGTATATGATACACAGTGGACAAATGCTAGGTGTAAATGTACATGTGTAGACTGAGCGCAGGTGTACGTGTCAATTAATTTCACACGCTTTATATAGGGGTCGGTAAGCGTGTCGGAATGTAAAACAAAAATGGCTGTCCTTGACAGGGGAATGTCTCGTAACGATTCTTGAAATACAAGCACATGTATACTTTATTTTTAATCATTTGAATGTTTTTAAACTTGCATTGTCAGCTTTAATAACGTAACTAATAGTTGCGTTCCGATTAGTCGAGTTTGTCGTGTATCGTTGGTTCGAGGCGTTTGATCAATTAATCGAGTAAGAAATCTGTAATCGAATTTCATTAGAATTTTAGGACACCATGATAAAACAAAGTATAAAGTGAAGAAAATCAAGCGACATGAAAACATGACAGCACCGAGAGGCCTCGCAATCGTAAGCCTTTGAAGGAATTTGTTTATATGAGACTTGTTTATACATCAAGGAATAAAGTAATCAATTTTAATCGATCATTGATTGGTTAAATAAAATTGATGATTGACCATGAAATTTCAACCTATTCCCAACATTACCAGGATTTTACAATAAATTCAATATCTGCCTCTGTCAGGGATCGAACTCGGGACCTCAGCTCTGGATTACCAGTCTGACGCTCAATCGATTGAGCTAAAGAGAAGTTCTCTCTAGCCGAGCGCTAGTATTGACCAGGGTTACATATTCCCCCTCCAGGAATCAACTCGTCCTCGAGTTTCCAGGGGTCACAACGATTCCTTCGCAAGTATTGTGAAGTATCATTCCCGAGTCCCTACATGGGAGCCAATGTAACAGGGTGCAGGATTTACAATAAATTTAATACCTGCCTCTGCCAGGGTTCGAACTCGGAACCTCATGATTACTAGTCTGAAGCTCAACCGATCGAGCTAAAGAGAAGTTCTCTCTAGCCAAGCGATATAATGTGGCTAGTATTGACCAGGGTTACACTAGTTTATACTAGACTAAGTAGATTTATATATTATAGACAGAACGCCACTTTCCTGTGGTCTCAGAAAAATAGGTATAACACCATGTTATGTAGACACTATGTCTAGAACCAGGGGGTATGTACACATTACAAGTCTAACACAAGGATATATAGACACTATTACTTTTTAAGTGGTGTGATGTCATTGTAGGTAGGGCTGAACTTTTCAAATTTTGGATTTGCAATGATCATTCACTGACTGTTAGTTTTAGGAACTTATTGTCCGTATGCTTGCAATTAGTTGTCCATTAGATATGTGTATATTCATTGGCAACAGGGTTGTCGTTGATTTTTTTTTAATTATTGTCAATATTGATTCCATTAGTTTAGTATTGAAACAAATTTAAACATATCTATATTTTTTGGAATCCTTCTCAGAAGCACATGTATAACTATTGTCTAAAATTATATATAAGTGTTGTCAACATCTGACTCATGGAAACGATCATGTATGCCTTCACTGTTAGGTCATTGATGTCATTCAACTCGATCAACATATATTATAGAGGCAGGGAATATAACTGGATACACTGGTTGCATACATAAGATAATGTCAGGATCAATGCCTTCGGGTAAAACTGGAATTCACAGTCAGATCATTTTACATATTCTATATAAGTATTATTGGTTTCAATGTGTTAAAACATTAATAGATTTGATTGAGTGCAAAATGTCTGCTTGTTTTTAAATTATTAATAAGTTATTAATTTTAAATTGACATCAAAGTAACAGTCAAACCAAAGCAAAACTGATATCAGATATTAATTTTTTTAGATAAATCAATATTTAATAGATCTGTCATTAATACTTAAATATGCTCCACCGCTGACAAATGGTATTTTTTCACTATCAAAAACAGGAGCAGACGATTTAGTATTTTTCTTCAATTGCAAAAGTTACTTGCTTTACATCATTACCACCATTGAAAAGGTTGAGCTTCTAATTTTACTCTAAGTTAAAAATATGAAAAAGAATTAATTGCATCCCGAAAAATTCCGTGTCACTATATCCTATATGGAATGAAGTACTAATGGCGTATGCATCAATGGCGAAATAAATTATAATATATTAATTCTTTGTTAATTAGACATATACATTCACGATTAAACACCAATTATTGTTTAAATGAGGAATACCATTTATGCTTTGTCGGCGGTGGAGCATCTTTAAATCGACTTAGTCCTTATAATGCATATTTTTTATTATAAATATCATCACAACATAGACTCTATTTTGCGACTTCTTGGCAGAGCACAATCTTCCCTACAATGTTGCTGATCATTTCACAAAGGTCTACAAGAAAATATTTCCCGATATCAAGCTTAAGATTTCCTGTAGTCAAGCAAAGACCACCATGCTAGTGAAGAAAGCCCTGGCCCCAACATTAGAGCAGGAATTAGTTCAGCACCCGAGATCTCACCCATTCTCCTTAGTATGTGATCAGAGTAATGACGGGAACACTGAAAAGACTCTAGCAGTAATGGCTCATTTCTTAAACAACAGAATTGTCTGACGGTTCTTGGCCATGCCTATTTGTAACGTCAGCAATTCCCAGAACATCTGCAACTATACCTTCAACAAATGTTCTTGTAAGGATATCTTTCATAAGGTATTAAGTTCTAAATGAAGTAATCCATAGCCTGTATGTAAAAAAAAATCTTGTTGGAATTTGAATGTAAAAAGAAAATTGCTGTAATTTCCTGTGTATAACCCGCGCCGGGGTATAGCCCAGGGGAAGCAAAATCAAGCATTTTCTATGATTTTGTAAAATAAATTACAGATTTATAACCCACACAGTCATTTTGCCTATATATGTTTTATAGTCATTTCATTTCGAAAGGGGTATAGGTTTATTCAAAGATTTTTTCTTTGGAAATAGGTTTTAAATGCAAGGAATAATAGCTCATACAAAAATATTTTAGAATAGTGAGAGGGTTACCTGAGCTATTTCCAACATACATGTATAGTCCGCAAAATTTTTAGCCCACCATCTGATTCAAATCGCTTTTCGTCTGTAGTACGTCCGTGAACAATTCTTGTTATCGCTATTTCTCAGAAAGTGATGAAGGGATCTTTCTCAAATTTCATATGTAGGTTCTCCTATGGCCCTATAACTAGTTATGCATTTTGCATTTTGGGATCAATCGGTAAACAAGATGGACGTCAGGCAGCCATCTTGGATTTTGATAGTTAAATATTGTTATCACTATTTCTCTTAAAGTACTGAAGGGATCAGGCAGCCATCTTGGATTTTGGTAGGAAAAATTTATTTCCACTGTTTCTCAGAAAGTACTAAAGGGATAATTCTCAAATAACACATGAAGGTTCCTCTTGGGCCCTAGTTGTGCATACTGACCTTTGGGATCGACCAGTCACCATCTTGAATTTTGATTGTTAGCTCACCTGGTCCGAAGAACCGAGGTGAGCTTATGAGATACCGCAGCGTCCGGCGTCCGTCGTCCGGCGTCCGTCAACAATCGACTTTTGTCGGATTTCAACAAAATTTGACTGGTAGCATCCTAAGGGGCTACTAACTGAAAATTGTACAAATGATGGGGCTGACCCCCCAGGGGCCTGAGGGGCGGGGCCAAAAGGGGTCAATTTGGCTATTTCCATATAAACAACGACTTCTCTGAAACCAAGATGGGATAGCACCCATAATGCAATGGTAGCATCCTTATAGGGTGGGGTTCAAAATTGTACAAATGAAGGGGCTGACCCCCCGGGGGCCTGAGGGGCTGGGTCAAATGGGGTCAATTTGGCTATTTCCATATAAACGACTTCTTCTCTGAAACTAAGCATGATATAGCACTCATAATGCAATGGTAGTACCGTTATAGGTTGGGGATTCAAAATTGTACAAAAGATGGGGCTGACCCCCGGTGGGCCTGAGTGATGGGGTCGAAAGGGGTCAATTTGGCTATTTCCATATAAACGACTTCTTCTCTGAAACCAAGCATGGGATAGCACCCATAATGCAATGGTAGCATCCTTATAGGGTGGGGATTTAAAATTGTACAAATGATGAGGCTGACCCCAGGGGGACTGGGGGGCGGGGTCAAAAGGGGCCAATTTGGCTATTTCCATATAAACGACTTCTTCTCTGAAACCAAGCATTGGATAGCACCCATAATGCATTGGAAGCATCCTTATAGGGTGGAGAGTAAAATTGTACAAACGATAGGGCTGACCCCCCACCCCCCACCCCCAGGGCCTGAAGGGTGGGGTCAAAAGGGTTCAATTTGGCTATTTCCTTATAAAAAATTTCTTCTTTGAAACTAAGCATGTGATAGCACCCATAATGCAATGGTAGCATCCTTATAGGTTGGGGATTCAAAATTGTGCAAATGGTAGGGCTGACCCCCCCCCCCCCCCCCGGGGGCCTGAGGGGCGGGGTCAAAAGGGGTCAGTTTGGCTATTTCCATATAAATGACCTCTTCTCTGCAACTAAGCATGGTATAGCACCCATAATGCAATGGTAGCATCCTTATAGGTTGGGGATTCAAAATTGTACAAATGATGGGGCTGACCCCCGGGGGCCTGAGGGGCGGGGTCAAAAGTTGTCAATTTCCATATAAATGACTTTTCTCTGCAACTTAACATGGGATTACGTTCATAATGCAATGGTTACATTCTTATAGGGGTTGGATTCAAAATTTTGCAAATGATGGGGCTAAACCCTCGGGGGCCTGAAGGGTGGGGTCAAAAGGGGTCAATTTAGCTATTTCCATATAAACTACTTCTTCTCTGCAACTAAGCATTAACAGTTGTGTTGAACTGGTTGAGTGGCTCTAGGATGAAAGCCAGAAATAAGTAGTACATTCTCATCTATGAAGATGATAGTTCACCAGCAATCCTCTTGATGCGGCCAGGCTTCTGTCATGATGTCATCATGAGAATTGAAGTAGCTCTGGAGGGCCAGTGATCTAGGAGACACTTTACACACTTCTTAAGGCCAAATGGGTAGAACAATGTTTTAGTATCTTCGTTGGCTTCACATCACAAAACTTTGTAAATTCTATGTACTTCTCTATCCTGCTGGAGCTGAAAATGTATAATTTAACATATTTCTCAGTTAAATAATTAAAGATGCTCCAGGCCAGCCCTAATAAAAGCATGACATGTATTATAAGAACAGAAACAAAACAAAACAAAGAAAAAATAGAAATGAAAATATATTTGGTATGGAAAATGTCAATAAAACATTTTGGGTAGGGGGTGTTTTGGTGGTTAGGTCAGAAAGGGGAAACAAAAAATATTTTATTTTAAGCCCCACCACCGACAGAGCATAAACGATTCTTATCATTTGAACAACGATTGGTATTTAATCACGTATATATATATCTGATTAACACAAAAACAATATAATTTTGCTTTCGGTTGCATGCACAATCAGTACTTCATTCCATATAGGACATAGTGCCATAGATTTTTTTCTAGACGCAAGTAATTATTGTTTAATTGTTTATCATGAAGTAAAATTAGAAGCTGAAACTTTTCAATAGTGGTAATGGTGTACAGTAAGTAACTTTTGTAACTGAAGAAAAATACTAATTCATCTGCTCCTGTTTTTTATTGTGAAAAAATGCTATTTGTCAGAGATGGAGCATCTTTCACATTCCCACAGTTACAATCTAACTTCTCAACAAACACCCATTGAAATATTTTCATTGAATGATAAATGTTATAAATACATGTTTTCAAGTGGGACTATATGATAATTATACCAATATTAACACACATTATATGAGATCTTTGTCTTCAAAGTTTAAATCTTATAAAGAATTTGGGAACCAATTACCTCAAGCAATATATACAAATTAAATGTGCCTGTGTTAGAAATGGAAGAAGGTGTCCACCAATAGATCCTCAATGGGCATAAGCAGGGTCTTGACAGCTGTCACAGTGCACAGGGTGCCAAGATGGCAGCTACATCCAATATCAAAAATATAAGGGTGTTTTCTCTTTGATGTAGGTCATCAGAGAGTTGTGTCTACCTTTCATAACAGAGAAGTTGTCTGGGACAAAGGAAATAACATTCTGCAAAGGATTATCATGATTCCTGCAAAAGAAAAAAAAGAATCAATTACAATAGTCTTAACTTAATATCTCTTAGCCGGTTAAGCACAGCAAAATTTATTGAATCTATGAAATTTATTATTTGAAATAAAAAAAAACATATATGGATATCAATTTCTTATTTTTAATCATTTACTGTAATTTTCTGCGTATTGCCAGCGGGTTATACATTTTTTACATCAGAAGATGCCTAATGCAGGCTATCTGCGGATGCGGGCTTTCTGTGAAAACTATTACCAAATTTTAACAAGAGATCCCAGAGGGAGCTTGGCACCCACCAAAGATTGATCTATGTCTGACAATTGTCAGATGGATCTTTTCTATACTTTTCAAACTTCAACTATCAAAATCAAAGATGGCGGCCTGTTGGCCATCTTGTTGACCGATCGGTCCCAAAATGCACAACTAGGACCCAAGGAGAACCTACATATGGAATTTGAGACAGATCCTTGCAGTACTTTCTGAAAAATAGTGGTAACAAACTTCAACAAGAGGCCCAGAGGGCATGTATCGCTCACCTGTTTTTTTAGTAATTATCACAAGACTCTGACAATTAGAAAAATAAGCAAAACTGACTCCCAAAGTTTAATTTTGAATCACAACCATTGATTGATGCTATTGATACCATACAAATATGCTATCCAATACATAGGTTCAGAGACAAAGTAATTTATATGAAAATAATAGCCTAGTTGACCTTTTTGACCCCGCATCTATTGCCGTCTAAGGCCCCGGGGGTCAGCCCTATCATTTGTACAATTTCAAATCCCAACCCTATATGGATGCTACCATTGCATTGTGAGTGCTCTTTCATGCTTAGTTGCAGAGAAGAAGTAGTTTATATGGAAATAGCTAAATTGACCCCTTTTGACCCCACCCTTCAGGCCCCCGGGGGTTTAGCTCCATCATTTGCAAAATTTTGAATCCAACCCCTATAAGGATGTAACCATTGCATTATGAACGTAATCCCATGTTAAGTTGCAGTGAAAAGTCATTTATATGGAAATTGACAACTTTTGACCCCGCCCCTCAGGCCCCCGGGGGTCAGCCCCATCATTTGTACAATTTTGAATCCCCAACCTATAAGGATGCTACCATTGCATTATGGGTGCTATACCATGCTTAGTTGCAGAGAAGAAGTCATTTATATGGAAATAGCCAAACTGACCCCTTTTGACCCCGCCCCTCAGGCCCCCGGGGGGGTCAGCCCTACCATTTGCACAATTTTGAATCCCCAACCTATAAGGATGCTACCATTGCATTATGGGTGCTATCACATGCTTAGTTTCAAAGAAGAAATTTTTATAAGGAAATAGCCAAATTGAACCCTTTTGACCCCACCCTTCAGGCCCTGGGGGTGGGGGGTGGGGGGTCAGCCCTATCGTTTGTACAATTTTACTCTCCACCCTATAAGGATGCTTCCAATGCATTATGGGTGCTATCCCATGCTTGGTTTCAGAGAAGAAGTCGTTTATATGGAAATAGCCAAATTGGCCCCTTTTGACCCCGCCCCTCAGTCCCCCTGGGGTCAGCCTCATCATTTGTACAATTTTAAATCCCCACCCTATAAGGATGCTACCATTGCATTATGGGTGCTATCCCATGCTTGGTTTCAGAGAAGAAGTCGTTTATATGGAAATAGCCAAATTGACCCCATTTGACCCAGCCCCTCAGGCCCCCGGGGGTCAGCCCCTTCATTTGTACAATTTTGAACCCCACCCTATAAGGATGCTACCATTGCATTATGGGTGCTATCCCATCTTGGTTTCAGAGAAGTCGTTGTTTATATGGAAATAGCCAAATTGACCCCTTTTGGCCCCGCCCCTCAGGCCCCTGGGGGGTCAGCCCCATCATTTGTACAATTTTCAGTTAGTAGCCCATTAGGATGCTACCAGTCAAATTTTGTTGAAATCCGACAAAAGTCGATTGTTGACGGACGCCGGACGACGGACGCCGGACGCTGCGGTATCTCATAAGCTCACCTGGGTTCTTCGGACCAGGTGAGCTAACAATCAAAATTCAAGATGGTGACTGGTCGATCCCAAAGGTCAGTATGCACAACTAGGGCCCAAGAGGAACCTTCATGTGTTATTTGAGAATTATCCCTTTAGTACTTTCTGAGAAACAGTGGAAATAAATTTTTCCTACCAAAATCCAAGATGGCTGCCTGATCCCTTCAGTACTTTAAGAGAAATAGTGATAACAATATTTAACTATCAAAATCCAAGATGGCTGCCTGACGTCCATCTTGTTTACCGATTGATCCCAAAATGCAAAATGCATAACTAGTTATAGGGCCATAGGAGAACCTACATATGAAATTTGAGAAAGATCCCTTCATCACTTTCTGAGAAATAGCGATAACAAGAATTGTTAACGGACGTACTACAGACGAAAAGCGATTTGAATAGCCCACCATCTGATGATGGTGGGCTAAAATTTTGCGGACTATACATGTATGTTGGAAATAGCTCAGGTAACCCTCTCACTATTCTAAAATATTTTTGTATGAGCTATTATTCCTTGCATTTAAAACCTATTTCCAAAGAAAAAATCTTTGAATAAACCTATACCCCTTTCGAAATGAAATGACTATAAAACATATATAGGCAAAATGACTGTGTGGGTTATAAATCTGTAATTTATTTTACAAAATCATAGAAAATGCTTGATTTTGCTTCCCCTGGGCTATACCCCGGCGCGGGTTATACACAGGAAATTACAGCAATTTTCTTTTTACATTCAAATTCCAACAAGATTTTTTTTTACATACAGGCTATGGATTACTTCATTTAGAACTTAATACCTCATGAAAGATATCCTTACAAGAACATTTGTTGAAGGTATAGTTGCAGATGTTCTGGGAGTTGCTGACGTTACAAATAGGCATGGCCAAGAACCGTCAGACAATCCTGTTGTTTAAGAAATGAGCCATTACTGCTAGAGTCTTTTCAGTGTTCCTGTCATTACTCTGATCACATACTAAGGAGAATGGGTGAGATCTCGGGTGCTGTACTAATTCCTGCTCTAATGTTGGGGCCAGGGCTTTCTTCACTAGCATGGTGGTCTTTGCTTGACTACAGGAAATCTTAAGCTTGATATCGGGAAATATTTTCTTGTAGACCTTTGTGAAATGATCAGCAACATTGTAGGGAAGAGTGTGCTCTGCCAAGAAGTCGCAAAATAGAGTCTATGCTGTGATGATATTTATAATAAAAAAATATGCATTATAAGGACTAAGTCGATTTAAAGATGCTCCACCGCCGACAAAGCATAAATGGTATTCCTCATTTAAACAATAATTGGTGTTTAATCGTGTATGTATATGTCTAATTAACAAAGAATTAATATATTATAATTTATTTCGCCATTGATGCATACGCCATTAGTACTTCATTCCATATATGATATAGTGACACGGAATTTTTCGGGATGCAATTAATTCTTTTTCATATTTTTAACTTAGAGTAAAATTAGAAGCTCAACCTTTTCAATGGTGGTAATGATGTAAAGCAAGTAACTTTTGCAATTGAAGAAAAATACTAAATCGTCTGCTCTTGTTTTTGATAGTGAAAAAATACCATTTGTCAGCGGTGGAGCATATTTAAGTATTAATGACAGATTTATTAAATATTGATTTATCTAAAAAAAATAATATCTGAGTTTTGCTTTGGTTTGACTGTTACTTTGATGTCAATTTAAAATTAATAACTTATTAATAATTTAAAAACAAGCAGGCATTTTGCACTCAATCAAATCTATTAATGTTTTAACACATTGAAACCAATAATACTTATATAGAATATGTAAAATGATCTGACTGTGAATTCCAGTTTTACCCGAAGGCATTGATCCTGACATTATCTTATGTATGCAACCAGTATATCCAGTTATATTCCCTGCCTCTACAATATATGTTGATCGAGTTGAATGACATCAATGACCTAACAGTGAAGGCATATATGATCGTTTCCATGAGTCAGATGTTGACAACACTTATATATAATTTTAGACAATAGTTATACATGTGTTTCTGAGAAGGATTCCAAAAAATATAGATATGTTTAAATTTGTTTCAATACTAAACTAATGGAATCAATATTGACAATAATTAAAAAAAAATCAACGACAACCCTGTTGCCAATGAATATACACATATCTAATGGACAACTAATTGCAAGCATACGGACAATAAGTTCCTAAAACTAACAGTCAGTGAATGATCATTGCAAATCCAAAATTTGAGAAGTTCAGCCCTACCTACAATGACATCACACCACTTAAAAAGTAATAGTGTCTATATATCCTGGTGTTAGACTTGTAATGTGTACATACCCCCTGGTTCTAGACATAGTGTCTACATAACATGGTGTTATACCTATTTTTCTGAGACCACAGGAAAGTGGCGTTCTGTCTATAATATATAAATCTACTTAGTCTAGTATAAATTAGTGTAACCCTGGTCAATATTAGCCACATTATATCGCTTGGCTAGAAAGAACTTCTCTTTAGCTCGATCGGTTGATCTTCAGACTAGTAATCATGAGGTTCCGAGTTCGAACCCTGGCAGAGGCAGGTATTAAATTTATTGTAAATCCTGCACCCTGTTACATTGGCTCCCATGTAGGGACTCGGGAATGATACTTCACAATACTTGCGAAGGAATCGTTGTGACCCCTGGAAACTCGAGGACGAGTTGATTCCTGGAGGGGGAATATGTAACCCTGGTCAATACTAGCGCTCGGCTAGAGAGAACTTCTCTTTAGCTCAATCGATTGAGCGTCAGACTGGTAATCCAGAGCTGAGGTCCCGAGTTCGATCCCTGACAGAGGCAGATATTGAATTTATTGTAAAATCCTGGTAATGTTGGGAATAGGTTGAAATTTCATGGTCAATCATCAATTTTATTTAACCAATCAATGATCGATTAAAATTGATTACTTTATTCCTTGATGTATAAACAAGTCTCATATAAACAAATTCCTTCAAAGGCTTACGATTGCGAGGCCTCTCGGTGCTGTCATGTTTCATGTCGCTTGATTTTCTTCACTTTATACTTTGTTTTATCATGGTGTCCTAAAATTCTAATGAAATTCGATTACAGATTTCTTACTCGATTAATTGATCAATCGCCTCGAACCAACGATACTCGACAAACTCGACTAATCGGAACGCAACTATTAGTTACGTTATTAAAGCTGACAATGCAAGTTTAAAAACATTCAAATGATTAAAAATAAAGTATACATGTGCTTGTATTTCAAGAATCGTTACGAGACATTCCCCTGTCAAGGACAGCCATTTTTGTTTTACATTCCGACACGCTTACCGACCCCTATATAAAGCGTGTGAAATTAATTGACACGTACACCTGCGCTCAGTCTACACATGTACATTTACACCTAGCATTTGTCCACTGTGTATCACATACTAATATGTTTACAAAGTCGTTATCTGTAATGCTGTATGGTGCTTAATTGTTTTAGCAAAAAAACACGTCAACTCCTCTAAGCCGAATAGAATTCCAAATAATAATCCGTCCACATATCGCCATGTACATCATCATTTTCGATGCACTCAACTGGCCATGTGCACGTGACTACCTGTCCCAAACGAGTGACAACTACCAAGGACACACAAGTGTCAATGTGCGGCGCATAAAACCTAAATGTATATTGAAAATTTTTATTAGCTTGTATTGGACATAATGGCACTTATTCACGTACCATGGGATACCCGTTAAGGTTTGTGCAGGACTATTGTTTCTATTGGTGATGGAATGACGTCAAAATATGATATCCCGTACGCAAGCTAACGTCATTTCAGAGGGGAGATTACAAGGAGTGACATTCCATCACCATTGGAGATGCTAGTTCCGCAGAAACATTATTGGTACCACGTGGTACATGAATATGTCTCATTTGGGATCTAGCTGATAACAAATTCATGTATTACTTCAATATGATGAAACCTTGTCAGGTGCATGCAGTGTTTATTTTCAGTTTGACATTGTTATTTGCAATATCGGGGCATGTGTACCTGAGACAAGATATGTTAAGAATGACACACATGTGTCAACGAATTTCGCTGCTTTATATAGGGGGTTGGCCAGTGAAGGTAACTTATATAAGCAGAGCTGAAAGAAAAATGGCTGACACTTCCTTGGATACGACACTGACATAACTGAGGTATTTCTCATCACAGGAGCTTGAAATTCTGTCAATAATATTTAGTATAAATATATAAAAAATATCCCTATATGTTTTTATATAGTATAGGGGTATTTTTTTTATATATTTATACTAGACTAAGTACATTTATAAGTGCGCAGCCCATCGAGGGCACGAAGTGCGAAGCACTTCTAAGAATCTAAGGTAACAGATACACGAAAATATAAGAAAGAACACAATCTTCAAAATTCAATCCTACAAACTGACAGCTTCAGTTTGCGGCCGCCATTTTTTCATACATATGGGGAGGTTGTTCGTTGCTCCGGTACTGCTCTCCCCAGTAAATATATATTTAACTAATGCAAATGCATAACAGGAATAAATAAACATTTTTTATTATTTTTTAGATAATAATGATAACATTTTGAAAATTAAAAGCTATTAAAAGCAGTCAAAATATCCACCAAGGTAAAGATGAGCACAAGGAATCATGACGTCACATAGCGTCAACAAATGGCGCGAAATCATAGGATTCGTAATTCGCATACGCGGCACTCCAGGCCTTGAATGGACACAGAGAAATCCGAATCTTTGAGTTCATTTCTTTGAGTTTATGCTAGACAACTATTACATCATATAGGCCCTACTTCTATAGTTTTAAGTGCGTCCTTTTATTTATAAATCTTCTACATGAAATAGAAAATAAAATAAACAAGTAGAGCTTCGCTCTTCCCACGCCGCGCATGATTCATATTAAAGTTGTATGGTCTATCACTTTCGCTCTTTTTGTCATGGTAAAAACTGTATAGATGCTATACACATTTTTCTCCGTCTGTCCGAGGTTTAAACTTTCTAATTTTACCACTTTTTATAAAGTTGCAGCACTGGAAGAATTTTAATTATAAAAGTAAAAAAAAAAACTAAACTTTTTAACGTGTACACGTAAAAATAGGTTCGAAAGATGCCGAATCATTCCGAACTCTTCATAACATAATTTTTCGTAAAGAAAACATGTAATCGACCTCACTCAGCAGACTGGATCTACAAAGAAAGTAATGCTCGCACATTACAATATTTGATACACGCAATATTGAATTATGGCAATGTGTGAATTAGATGTTTCAAATACTCGCTCTGTGGACATATACCAGCACGATTTGTCCATATTAGCCAGAAGGAAAACGTAAACAAACACATGTGCGCTTACGCTAGTTACATGGATAACCACGTGCAGGACGCGTGAACGTCAGTCACGTGATACGATTCGGAATTCCGACAAAACCCGAAGGTACTGGACATGGCGGTGATTGAAGGCGTTTTATTCAAAACCAGGAATAAATAATCCCTAGATTTCGACTCTGTTATAGGCTGACATATGGTTTTGGGGAGCTTAATCATCAAGACACATGTCCATGTCCAAATATCAAATGTTAAAACGACATATTGTTTCAGTGAAAATTACAAGAAATACAACATTAAAACATCTGGCTGCGCCCTTTAAGGCCTTGCCTTCAGTCATATTATAGTAATATTATAGACAGAGCGCCAAGTTCCTGTGGTCTCAGAAACAATTTTCGAAAAAAAAAATTCATTAGGCCTATGTATCTATGTAGATCTATGTATTTTTTTAGTTTCAAATGCATAAGTTTTTAACTTGCATTGTCAGCTTTAGGGCTTACATAGATATGATACCTACTTGGTATGTAGCAGTGTCGTTATAGGTAAATTTTCGTCCAGTAGGCCTATATTTTTGTGAGGAAAACAACTGTTTCGAGGAGAGTAGGCCTACTGTACTTGTCCCTTAACTGTACAGTACATCGCAGGCATTTCGAAATACTGCATCGTTTGCTTACCTTCTGTTCATCGACTTAACGCTTGGCTAGCTGTTGATAGAGGCATTGCTCCGCCGCTACTGGCATATATTACGTAAGACTTTTTGATGTTATCCTCAGTCTAGGCCTACTACGAAGCGTAGGCAATATGGCGGTAATCGATGTTATTCAAAACCGGAAGCGGGTACTGCAGTTTTTTGATTGGTCCACCTTTGATTGGTCCACCAATGAGATACAGTCTCTCAAATACTCATTTAAATACTTTTAAAAATATAGTCATCCGTGGTTTGGGACCATCGCTCGAGTGCTACATTATGTAACTCATTCCTCTCAGGGGGTGTCTTCAACGACGTTCGAGCATTTCAGAAAAAAATCAATAAAATAACAAAGATTATCGTATACCAGGTATATTAAAGAACAACAAAAACTTTGTAATTTGTGATCAATGTGTTATTATCTTTTTTTTCACTTTTCTTCATGCTGAAACAACAGCTACATGCACATTACACTTACTATTTTTTTTCCTATTATGAAATAAAATCATACATCATCAAATATTTGGTATTAAAGATAGGTGATTAAAATAACAATGTTATCTGCTTCTTATAAAAAAATCACAGTTTATAAAAAAGCAGAAATCTGGCTGAGTGTTAACGTGCAGATCTTCTGATCTTTCGATTCTCACCACTGGCGGCAATTTTTTGTTGTTGTAGTTGTTGTTGTAGTTGTTGTTGTTTTGTTTTTTGTTTTGTTTTTTAATATATCATGCAAACACGCCTATTCAAACTATTTACAAAATCCGGCGAGGGCTTCATGTACATGTAGGTATTACTACAAAATAAATAATTATATATCTGAGGATTTACATCGGATACACGGTCAGTATCTTACAGTAGGCCAAGGACGTATCCTTGGATAGGCCTGTTAGTTTTATTTTGGTATCGACACGGAAAGACGAGATGACTCCTGTCTCCTGGACATTAAACATATCATTTATTTCATCTAGGCAAATACTAATTTTCCATATTCCGCCTGCATGGAGGCCTATCGCTACCCACAATGCACTCGATCATGGTCTTATACATATGTATCATGTAACTTTTCATCGATAATTTGATCCAGATATATCTGTCTTCGACAGTCATATTTAGAATTATGCATATGTGGAAGGAACGTGTGTACAAGATAAAAACAACCCATCTCAACTGCTATTCCGGGACCGTGAGATGTAATATTGGTCACCTCAGCCCAAGCACAGGGGCATGCAAATCATTCATCATGTAAAATAATTGCTATGGACGTCATGTCCACATGACTGAAATTGCGAAAAATGAATTATATATTATGTGAATATCGGTTAGCTTGTAATAATAATAATAGTGGGGGAGGAGAAATAGGTTCCCATGGCAGTTTTTCGATAAATATCGATAAATGTCATAATTACATCGCAAGTAAAACAATTGATGGACAAAACACCATGTACCAGTCATTTCGAATTGCACTTACTCTTGTGTAAACATACGTGTATTCTAAAAGAATTTTCTGTTTTTTTTAGCAGAAGAATCGTGGACATCCCCCTCCCAACACTACTCATAATGAACAAAATCTCATAACTATTATTACATAGATTACATATTTTCTGATATATGATTTAGACAGTTCCAAACAACAATTACATTTGTTAACAGGCAGGGTCATGTAAGGATGTGCCAGGTTTACTGGTGGAGGAAAGGCGGAGTTCCCGGAGAAAAAATACCGCCAGCAGTCAATACCTGGCAACTGCCCCTGTAGATTCGAACAAGCTAGCTACCCAGAGGTGGAGGGCTTGTGGTAATATGTCGAGACATCATACCAATCGGTCATCGCGACCCCAATTACAACTAGAATGCGGTTAAAACCGTAATAATCCACTCTCTTTTAGTGAACAACTGTAAACATAGAATTTTTCATAAATTTTCGGCTCTTGCCAGAACGAAACGTATCACTGTGTTCGAATTATTATCCTTGATTTTTTTTTGTGTCCTGAAAACACGATGGTATAGCACAGCTCATTCCAACAAAACTAAATCCTTTCGGTGCCACGACTGTTACTTTGGTTTTCATTAAACTGCTGCAGGTTGGCATGGAATTTCATCACTCCAGGAAAATAAATGTACACATCTATTTCGACGATTCCCTCATACTCCACCGAGTCTAGGAATCGTTGGAGCGATGACAGATGACAGGTTGGGGGGGCTTACCTCGACGGCCATTGCCAGTCGGGGGAGTGGTCTGGGGATCAGGTTTCCGAGCACATCAACGTGCTGGGGATAAGGCTGTTCGGTGGGCTCTGCAGGCTTTTCGGAAAATTCTACATTCCAAGGTGGTTTGTGTGACTACATACAACTCTACAGTTGTTGCGTATCTAGAGAGAAAGGGTGGGGGCAAAGTCCCACGTACTTTGTGCCCTCGTCATTCGTGTTCTCCTCTTCTGTCAGGAAATGCTGTTGACTCTCTTAGTCAAGCATCTTCCAGACAGGTTGAATGTTCTGGCGGATACTCTTTCCAGGCGCCACAAGCCGGTTGTGACAGAGAGGCAGCTAAATCTCCCGATCTTCGAGGGCATTTGCTAGGTGTGGAACAGACCTCATATAGACCTTTTCTCCACTTCGCCACTAATTGTCCACTTTTGTCTCTCCGGTGCCAGACCAAATGACTTGAGCTGCGGACGCTCTATCTTTAGATTGAGAGGGGATACATGCTTATGCATTCCCTCCATTCAACCTGGTGGTCAGGGTTCTAATAGAAGTTTCGGGAGCATCATTTTCCCCTCCTTCTGATAGCGCCCCTGTGACCGAGACAATCCTGGTTTCCGGAGCTCTTGTTTCTGTTGGTGGATATTCATCTGGTTTTCCCACTCAGAACCAATCTCCTGCGCCAGCCTCAGTCCTGGAAGATCCATTCAAGAGCGGGGAAGCTATCTCAGGATGCCTCGCTCAGTCAGTCTTTTCTTAAGACGTCGCCCGATCAATAGGTCTTCCTCACCTGCCGTCTAACAGTCATGGAAGATTGTCTGTGATTGGTGTATCGACAGGAAGATTGATCAGGTCAAGGCCTCTGCCCAGCTGATTGCGGATTCCCATCTCTATTTGTTTAGGGAACGCAAACTTGCCTCTAGTACTATTGCAGGCTATCACATGGCTATTTCAAGTGTACGTTATCTCATGGTAGATCAGAGTTAGATCCAACTCTTTTCTGCCTTGATTAGGTGGTTCAGTCTGGACAGGCCTAGAGTACGGCAGTTAGCTCCACAGTGGAATCTATCACTTGTGTTACTAAAGGGGGCTCCTTAAGAGCCTTTGGTGTCGGTCTCCATTAAGGTTTTAACTTTTGACTTCCTGCTTGCTTTTGCCTCAGGCCGTAGGAGTAGTGATATCCATCTATTCACTTTTCGTGTTTCGTTTGGCCAGATATAGCTCTATTACCCTACTCACTGATCCTGCCTTTTTGGTAAAGATTCACAATCTCTATTGAGTCGAAGGAGAATGATCGGCTGCTTTGTCCCAGTCTGACGCTTAGGTGTTCCCTTGATAAAACAAGGGGCGATGTACTATTCTTGCCCATTAAACAGGGTCAGCAGGATTTCTCCTCCCAGTACATCTCCAGATGGATATGTCAGGTGATCAGGATTGCTTATGAGCAGTCTAATTATCAATCTGGGGCGAAATGCAAGGAGATGGCCCATGAAGTTAGAGCCCTTGCGGCTTCTTTGGCTCTCCATAATGGGTTCCAGGACATCATGTCTGCTGCCTTTTGGGGTGGTCAGACTACTTTCAATGACTTTTACCTACGGTCCCTGTCCTCTCATTCTAATTGACTGTTTTCCTAGGATCCCGTTGTGGCGGCCCAGTTTGTGACTGTTCCTCCTCAGCAGATATTATATGTATTTGTAGTTTTTAACTTATGCGAGCAGGCATCACCATGGTACACCTTTTTCAAGGGGAGGTATATCCAAAATTGAAGGAGAATAGTTCGAACCCAGTTGTTTTACTAAAAAAAAGTTTTTATTTTTTATTTTTTTTAAATTATTGGGGAGGGGGTTGGAGGTCATCTCGCTTCTGCTGCTAAAAACCATAAATATATCCTTTTATAATGCACATATGTTTAGACAAGAGTCAGTTCAATTCAGAATAACTGTTACAATGTGCTGACAGAATATTTGGAGTTTTAATTTATTTTAATTTTATTTTTTGTTTTTCAATTTTTTGTCTTCTGCATTTTCTTTTCGGTGTTAGGGGTGTGTGTGTGTGTGGGGGGGGGTTGTTCCCTCTATTTTTCCCACCTCACTCATGCGATCTATCTTTTTATTGTACACATGTGTTTACACAAGAGTTAGTGCAATTAGAAATGACTGCTACAAGGTCATTTGTTCATCAATTGTTTTACTTGTGATATAAATTATGACATTTATCGATTTTTAGGGGAAAAAAACTGAAAATGTTATTGTTTTCCCGTCATTTCACAAAACTGACAAGATACAACGTCATTATTATGATTTAATCGTATTCAGCATGATTCAATCATATTTAAAAATGTGTTTATTTGCCTCTGTGTGTTGTCTGGTTCTCTATCTATGCGCGTATATACGAATGTGTCATTTTGGCCATTTTTGTTAGATTTTTATGGGGGGGAGTGCCTCTCTTTTTCCGACCTCATTAATGTGATATATCTTTGTATAGTACACAAGGGTTAGTGCAATTCGAAATGACTGTTACAAGGTGGTTTGTCCATCAATTGTTTTACTTGTGATAAAAATTATAACATTTATCGATTTTTTAGGGAAAAATAGCTGAAAATTTTATTGCTTTCCCCGTTATTTCATAAAAATGACAAGACATAACGTCATTGTTATGCTTTAATCATATTCAGCATGTTTCAATCAAATAAAAAATGTGTTTATTTGCCTCTGAATGTTGTCTGGTTCTCTATCTATGCGCATATATGCGAATGTGTCATTTTGGCCATGTTTGATACCTGAAATCCAAGATGGCCGCCATATGACCCCCATGGGACATTAGTTGTCAATGGCAACAAGCATACAATGAAACTAGACATCATATCGGTCCTAAAAAACCATGTTTCAAAAAACTGCCAGAGTGGTACATGGGAACCTATTTCTCCTCCCCCACTATAGTGCTGAGCAAACGGGGAGTGAGACGACTGGTTCGCCCGTTGTAAGTATAATGTGACCGGGTGGGGTGTGTTGCTTGGTGTCTTCAGCGGCATGCTTCAGTGATATAGTACTATAAAAAGGGCAACAGTTCCACTATACAAGAAGACACAACACGAACATACACTACACACCGCATACATGGGAGGCCGTCCTTTCACGACCCTGGCTGTTAATAGGACGTTAAAATAATCAAACAAACAAACAAACTAATATAGTGCTTATATATGTCTTTGTTTCGTTCTGTATCCGAACATGGGCCTCTTGTTCTAAATAATACTAATTTGCATCCACTTTTTTCATTAGTTTTCATTTCAAGTTACATGCGATCAAGCTCAAACTTATCAAGCCTATACGGGATTCCTGGAAAACTTATGTTTATTAGTTTAAATATGTGACACAGATCTAGGAGGACGTTTATGTCTGACATGACATAAAGATGAAATAAAAGGAAAAATGTTTTTGTCCCGTATACGTATTGCCATTTTACTTCACAATGCATTTTAAGCTTTGGAATTCCATGCGTATACTTATACAGAAGAATTTACAACATACATTTCAAAATTGAATGAATTCACAGAAAATAACCTTTCGTGAAATTGATTTTTTAAACAATTGTACACGTCAAGCAATATTGACAAAAAATATTGAATTCAAATACAGAGAAATATATCCGGTTTTATGATAATTCAAAGGCATGGATTTTTCATTTGATTCTTATTTTTCCCCCACAAAACTGTGAAGCAGAAAATTGATTTTAAGATATCATGTTCCAAAAATATATACACATATATATGCGTGTATAACACATTGCATCCAGATTAATCTAATCGGTATATTTCAGAGAATCTATCAACCACGATTATGTTGCAGGACTCACGATGTTTACTAACAAATTTGTCGAGGAATACACTAGCAAAGGGTATTTACGTCACATGGGGAGGAAAATACCGTAACAATTCTCTTAAGTGTTTGTGGCCGGAGTAATTTGAATAATCTACTACACATGGAAATTCGTGTTGAGGCTTTCTCTTTACTCTGACAAGAAGCGGACGGCTTCAGTGCAGTGACTTATGTAGAAATCTATAATAATTGTGGCTGTTGACAGAACGCCGTCTATCTTGTGTACCTTTTTCCATTTTCTATTTAGAATTTGTATACAGAGTAGTGCGTGTGTAATACGTTTATTTCACTGATGAACTATTTGTACTTTCAATGAACAGGCATTGTGCATTTGCATCTTACAGAATTGTTCCCATGCAGTTATTTATTCAGTCATTTTTGTCATCGTGACGTCATAATTGTAAGAGAAAACGACGTTATTTTCGCTCGTAAGCTAATGACGTAACACTTGAAACCTACCAGTTCGAGTAGATAGTCCTGCAATAGGTAAGGACGGGAACAATGTTATTTTGCGGTAGAAGAACTTGCAGCAGTGATTCTGTACAACCTGGCTCACAAATAGAGTTTATGTATATGAACGTAACCAGGACGGACAACCGAGAATGTCAGGAAAGTCAAGATAGAACCGACATCACAGAAATGCTGGATACTAAGACTTGTTCTAACACTACATGTATGAAGAGGAACACTCTCCATTATATCAGAGACAAATTTCAACGGCTTCGAAGGATGTGGCTTTGGATAAAATGTGTACTAATCACTCATAGTTTAATCATTCGTATGATTCACAGAAAAGGAAGGAATAGAGAGTTTTGTTCCAAGTCAAGAGAACAGACAGAAAACTTAATGTTACCAAGTATATTTATGTTTTGTCGAGTCACCTAAAGATAAAACGTTCGAGTATTCTAGTAGAATGCTACCACAAATATAACTTATTGATTAATTAAAATGTAAGTCATTATTGCTCACCATGCTCATTTTTTATGCTAGACCTTTACCATGTTTTGTCACCATAACACCTGAGTGTAGGTGAACTGTGTAAATGTGGCCCAGCGGAAACAATGTAATATTTATAAATATAAACTTAATTTATTTTACATCGATTGAGAAACAAGTTATACAACAAATATAAATCGCTCTCGATGGCCCGGATGTAAGCGCGCGAGTGGTCTTAGTGTGGGAAGAAACCGGAGTATCCGGAGAAAACCCACGTGATCGGGCAGGTGACCCCTGCCCTTTTCACGTCCGTGCCGGGGATCGAACCATGTTATAAATGTTATATTTAATTGTACAGCAATGACAATCCACCAAATAATACTTAATATAATAATAAGTCCACTCCTTAAGCTTCGGTGTCCATCGTATGACGTATGTCTAGAGTTGTTTTAGGTATATTTTGGGTTGGTTTCTAAATGATAAATGTTCCAACTATTTTGATAATCTTTCACGCTTTGCGAAGACTGAATTCACCCATCGATATTGGTAACACATTTTGATATGACGGGCTGGATTGTTTTCGTTATAATGAAGATAAAACTGAATGATTTGGAAATTGATGTGAGAGTCCTTCTGTGAAAGGAAAATATTTTTATTTACATGCCTTTTGAATAAAATTGGGGTTTTGTTTGTTTGTTGTTTTAAGAAAAAAACCTGAAACGTTCATAAGATCAGTCAATCCACACTTGTCAAATACCATACCCATCCTAGCGATCACATATATCGAACTTGAATAATGGGCAGTATTCATTATCAACATATTTTGACATTTATTTTCAGCAACACCACGAAGCTGAACTGTATGCCGCTGTAGTATCATTAGTTCCTTCCAAATGTTTTTTATGTTTATTTCCCATTTTTATAAGAAAAAAAAAAAAAAAAAAAAAAAAAAAAAAACGCCACGTTCTTATTGATTCGTATATTACAGTTAGGTTTAAGAGACAGATGTGACCTGTGGACGTTAATATTAGTTATTACCGAATTATTCTAGGAAGAATAATACAAAGCATGACGGTCGACATCGTTAATTCATCAGAATTTGTATTCCGTTACGATAGGAAGTCAAAAGTGTTGACTGCGTCTCATACATCAAACTATCTTATTAGTTGCACTATACTAGAATACTTGACTTCC
Source organism: Argopecten irradians (assembly GCF_041381155.1). Classification (NCBI taxonomy): domain Eukaryota; kingdom Metazoa; phylum Mollusca; class Bivalvia; order Pectinida; family Pectinidae; genus Argopecten; species Argopecten irradians. The sequence continues at coordinate 1,328,191 of NC_091135.1, forward strand.
ATTGATACGGTTCTATCGTTCTATCCTTGAACATGTTCATGGTACGTGTTATCATTTGTTCACTTGTTCTCCCAAGTATAGCCCAAACCGTGACTCAATGAAATTAGTTGATGGCCAATAAGTGCTTGGTTTGAAAAACCGTTACCAGACACGAAAAGGGTCATTTCCATGGCGGTGGTGAACACTAGATAGCGGCTAAAAGTCTCCGCAACACTGGGATATATACCAAAAGGAAACGGATACCGTTAACTCACACCATTTATTGAAATATCTTTCCTAATAGATGAACACAGCCATAACAAATCAGAAATCAACTACATATCACGTTCATATTCTGAAACTTATTTGATACCAAACAAGATGCTATATTTATATGATTTCTTTGCTCTGATAGGACATCGATCGGTTCCGGGTTACAGTATCGCCTTTATACTTCTTCAGTTTCTATTTCGTAATTAACTGACCCCTTACACATCTAATGGCATGTTAACATGAAACCCAACTCCGCGGAACAGAGCAGGTGATCCGAAATGTTTCCGTTGTTGTATAAAATATTAGCTGCAGAGTTAGAGTCCCGCCGAGACATAAGCGTGGTATACCAAGGCCTAGCAATACAGACTTAGACGACGGCAGTTTATGTCTGCTGTAAAACAAGTATGTAGTGCCTAAACATCCTCTTTATTCACTGCTACAATATCAATTTACATAGTTGGTCCCAATTGTTGATCTTCAGAGATAAGCATGGATATTAACAAACAAACTTTTCGCAAATAACTTTTTTGTATATCAAGATTCACTTTATATACATTGATAAACGTATATATATATTTTCTCATACTCATACAAACGAACAAGAGAAGACTGCTCGTTGTACATGGACTGCATTCTGTGTTCAGTTCTGTGTACCCGCGTGTTTCTGAAGTAATGATAACAACTATGAAGCATACACTTGGCTCCAACAATCCTCCTTGTTTAATAATTTGATTGGTGCCGAACTTTCTTACTGTTGATACCGCCAATAATGCATTAAGACGTCACACTTTTGGAACTATTGGTACTGTTCTGTTGTGATTGTTTATGGTTCTCAATAGGTCATTCTACTGGAGATTATATCATAAATTAGTTTTAACCAAACGACGTTGAATGTTAAAACGACAAAATCCATTATCTAATCTCCAATATGTCTTCATTCTAAAAATAGTTTTAAAAATAGGTACTGTTGCATACATATCGGATTTGCCCTCAAAAGTATCCTCTTGCTTCCTTTTTAGCCAATCAGATCGCTCCTTACATTTTGATGTCGTAGAAGCTCTGTCCACTTTCAGTTTTCACCAAATGACTGTAGAGCTGTTTTGTGATATTTTGTGTAACATGTGCAGTATCGTTTCGACGATTGGCCTAGAATTCAAGCATGAGACGTGCGATGTATACGAATGAATTTTGTTTGGTTTGGTTAAAGAGACGTCTTGTGCCTGGTGCGTGTTTTGGGAGACTACGGTATATTCGTGCTGTGTTTTCTTATATAGTGGACCTCTTGCCCTTAGTATAGTGCTATAACACTGAAACATGCCACCGAAGACCAACCAAGTCACCCCACCCGATCACATTATACTGACAACGGGCAAATCAGCCGTCTTACTCCCTGTATGCTGAGCGCAAAGCACCTTTATAGACTTTGGTGTGTCTCGTGCAGGGGACAGAACCTATCTTTAAGGGCATTTCTTGATATACACGATAACAAATAAAAAGTTTATTATGTATAACCAAAAGATTACGTTGATCTAATGGTCAAACAAAATACTTTTTATCTTTAGACTATTAGAGAAAATATAGCGGCCAGACCGGGATCTAACCCTGGACCCTCCGAACACTAGCCGAGTGCTCTACTGACTGAGCTACCTGGTCACCGATGATCGACCCAGTCCAATTCCGCTACATAGGTATTAAAATCTAAATATGGCTTTTTATCACATAATCTGCCTGATATCCAGTAATTTCGACCGTGTAATATTTTTATGTATGTCACTAATGTAATATGACCTGGGGCGATTTTTATTGGGTAGAAATTCATTATGACGTCAGACAGAAACTATAAAGTGACGTCAGGATTAAGAGGACGGCCGGACAAAATGGTGGCCCCTGCAGGATTTTCGGAATACATTTTGACGTGAAATTCTTTGTTATGTAGGTATTTGTAGTTCATTTCATATGAGAATTGATGAAACTCGTCTCGAAGTTATAATATTTGCTTCCCAAGGCTTGCAATAGTAAAAACTTTTTAGACTCGTTTTATAAAATCTCATATGAAATGAACATTCATGTAAGATCCTATACATAAAGTTTATTCGATGCTCTCTTATATAAAATAACAAACAATAGGAACATGTCATACCCCCTTACCCTTACCATCAATAGATATTGGTTCATAGTTCTGTTAATATGTATAATCAGAAAACAAAACATTACATCCTACACTATAGCATTGGAAAACGCCGAAAAAAATAATAAAAAAACCAGCGAAAGACTTCATATAAACCACGCTATCCAGCCAGTTCTGGTGGTACGATCCATCTTTCATGTCGCACGCATTTATTTCAATATTCCTTTTGAACTCGTGCCTCATTATCATCTAACGTGTAAACAACTCGATACAATCCAATAATACGGCGTACGCTTGAGCTTAAAACTGTTCAAGTGAAGCGGTGTAAATGCAAAATGAAAATGATAATATATCCAAAAGTAGGTCGCTACAAAACAAAAAATTGTTGGTTGAATGATTAAGAAACAGGGACGATTGTTTAGAGACTGCCTCCCATCCTCTGTATTAGTCTGTTGAATGGGTTGTATTGTCTGTTGTAACACAGATACGTGTACTTTGCGCTTGCCACACTTTCTGTACATACTGAGCAGACGATTGGAATTAAACATATTCGGGTGTACTAAAACGTTTTTACCTCACAAAAATCACTTTTGTAGGCGGAAACATAATGATAGTGTTAAATGAACTCTCAGTCAAAATGTATTAAGCGTGTCAGCAATCCTTCATAGTATCATATTAAAAACCACATTTCACTTCCTTGATATTGATGTCGAGACTGCTTTTCTCGTTCTTTCGTATAAATGGTCCCGGTCTACATTTATTTTGACATTAAGTAAATACAACTCTGGCCTCTTTTTACGGAGCTTCCTGATTTACATGCCACACACTTATTGTACTTCGTTTTATCGAAACATTATTTCGTTTTTTCGAAATGCTATTCCGTTTTATCGCAGTACTATTTCGTTTTACTATTTCGTTTTAACGAAGTATTATTTCATTTTATCGAAATACCATTTCGTTTTAACGAAATACTACCCCTGTGAAACGATATTCATGACATCATCAATGTTGATGAACTTTCAAGAATATTAGCAGACTGTTGTTCATGAAGAAAAGTTCAGGAATATTTATCAAATGACTCTCATGAAGTCTTCATGAAGTTTTATGAGTCTATGAAACATTCACGATTGTTCTTGATCAATGTGTCAAGAATTATTCATAAAGTTTTATGCATAACTGAACATTTTTCGCAGGGGTTATGTTCTAGTTCATGAAGTTTCATGTTTATTTATAATTTGTTTGTGCAAACTGCTTCGAGTTGTAGTTAATGAATAACTCATGAATTATCACGAATACAAAATTATGATCATTTATGATGGTTTAATATTCATGAATAATATTAAAATATTCATGAACTTTTTTAATGAATTTTCATGAATGGTTTATTCATGAATGTTCATGATTTTATGTATAAAGGAGATTCATGAACTTTCATAAACTTTCTTCGTGAATAATTCATGAATTATGCATGAATGTTCATAAATTATTCATCAACGTCTCGCAGCGAATAACTGGAAAATTGATGAATATTCGTGAAATTAAGTCACGTCAGTGTTGTGTTCATGATTGTCAGGACTGAAATTTTCTATCAAACGAAAGGAAATTCTATTGGAATCAATTCAATTCTTGATGAAACAATATAAAGAAATTTCATTCAATAACATGATAATAGTTTAATATGAAATCACCAACAGTTTACTGTGTTCATTATGTTTTCATAGTGCCACAGATAAGTACAAAGAAAATTTGTGTCCTGGATTATGCATCAATCAATTTCATAATACATTCCACATAAATTAGTATTTGTTCAAATAAACCTATAGTTGTAAAGCATGATAGTTTATATGGATAATTTAATTCAATAACGTTTGACAAAATTTCACAAACCAATATCAATTTAGCAATATCAGTTTGCAACAATTTCACGTTGAAAAAGAACTGCAGATAAATCAAAACTTACTGAAAGTGTTCATCTGTGCTTAAAGAAATCCAGTAGTTGAATAATCTGTTCATTAATGTGCCAAAACTTCCATTTTAAGATGAAAAAATATTTCCCCTTCCACACGCCAGTAGATACAGCAGCCATTTTGGATGGTGACTGTTTTGGCGGGAAACATATATTAAAATCATGTGACTCATGTGGTCAGGTGACTTCCGTGAATATATTCATCAAAATTCATCAAAATAAATGAAATAGCCATCAAGAATAATTCATGAAGTTTTATGCACATTGATCATGAACAATCATAAATGTTTCATGAATTCATAAAACTTCATGAAGAGTTCATGAGAGTCATTTGATGAATATTTATGAACTTTTTTTCATGAACCACAATCTGCTAATATTCTTGAAAGTATATGTATCATTCATTATTATTCATGATGTCAAGACTACCATTTCGCAGGGGTTATGTTCAAGTTCATGAATTTTCATGAATATTCATGACTTGCCTGTGCATACTGCTAGTTCATGAATAACTCATGAATTATCACGAATAAACATTCAGGATCATTCATGATGGTTTTAATTCTTCAAATATTCATTTACGTTTTAGAATTTTCATGAATGAGTTGTTCATGAATGTTCCTGAATTCATATTATATGAATGAAAGTGATTCATGAATATTCATGATTTTTTCCCCTAAATTACTCATTAAGTTTTAAGTTCATGAAGTGCATGAAAATATGCATGAATAATTGAAGAATATGAATGAATATTTATGAATTATTCATAAAATATTCATGAATGTTCATGAATTTTAATACTTAGTTCGTTTTAACATAATTTTATTTTAGATTACCACATTACCATTTTGATGATTTATTTCTATAAGCCCAAATGTTTAGATTATACCCAGAGGGTTGAAGGGGCTCTAGACCCGTATTCATGAAAGTTGCCATGCTCAAACGCACAATATGATAAAGGGTGTCATGTCTAAATGGGCGTGTCTTTAACATTATACCGTGTTTTTGTCTCTTTTATTTCTATTGTATACTTGACTGAGTATGACCTGATAGTGTTTTATATTTATCACACACACAAATTACTTTTATTTGTTTGTGGTATACAAGCTCTCTGATCACTCCACGAGTTTTCATATAAGGCTTTTGACCCTCTTATTTATACCTGATCATACTAAAATGGTTAATTAATAATACTTTGCTATTATTTCTTTTAAACGAACTAAAATGTTTCGATAAAATGAAATATTATTTCACCAACACGAAATAACATTTCAATAAAACGAAATAACATTTCGATGAAACAAAATAATAAATACGTGTGTGGCATGTCAGACAGGGGGCTCCGTACCTTTGCCATTTAAAATTTAAACTTATGGGAGATAATCTAACTTATCGCTTTGATGTACTAGAATAAAGGAAATACTCAGTTTCATCAAATATAACTATAAGGTATACGTATTATGAAATATATCCGTAGGTACGATATGCTTGTATGCGGAATCTACATGTGAACATTATAAACATTTCATGATAACAAATATCTACCCAACGATCAACACTAACGTACTCAAATTTGCTGTCCTCCTCAGAGTAAAGTAAACACTGCATAGATACTTGTAATTGTTAAATGACCTTAGTTGTCGATGGGCCGTAAAACTCAAACAAAAGTTATCATCCTCAGAGTTAACTAAGCACAGCATGAACAATTGTAAATGCTATCACCATCAAAATGAACTAAGCACAGCATGAACAATTGTAAATGCTATCACCATCAAAATGAACTAATCACAGCATGAACAATTGTGAATGCTATCACCATCATAGTTAACTAAACACAGCATGAACAATTGTAAATGCTATTTCCATCAAAGTGAACTAAACACAGCATGAACAATTGTAAATGCTATCACCATCATCGTTAACTAAACACAGCATGAATCATTATAAATGCTATCACCATCATAGTTAACTAAACACAGCATAAACAATTGTAAATGCTTTCATCCTCAGAGTTAACGAAACACAGTATGAACAATTGTAAATGCTATCATCCTCAGAGTTAACGAAACACACTATGAACAATTGTAAATGCTATCATCCTCAGAGTTAACTAAACATAGATATATGTCCATAGAAATGAAATTATAAAAAATAAATTTTTGAATTTTACTGTGAATTTATTTTGTTTTTAACCATGTTGGTGAATGATAAAAGCAATCGCTGCTTTTAAAATCATTCAGAAATTGCTAATGCCTACCTCCTTTTTTCGTATTTCTTTCCGAAATCTGCAAACATGCTGTACAATGAACCTGCAGCATAATAATTATATAGGCCTTCTTCATACCGGTAAAGCAATAATAATTTGGGCATTCCTAGTGAACAGTGGGCCTACCTCAATACGACATCAGAATGGCGGTATATTGAAACATCACAAACAAATGTGACACAAACATCCATCCAACATTTAAAGCATTATCCCATTGATAATCTCTGCATTCTCGCTGGTATAATCATTTAAAGTAGAGTGAGTATTGTTCTATGGTACTAACTCCTCTATTTGTTAGTCAAGAAAACGCTATTATTGTAAAGTTTGACTTTCACCGCGTTATCAACTTTCAAACTGGCGTTGGGGAAGCAAATCGTATTTAAACAATGCATTTCACTTAATTTAAAGTATTAACACTATTAAAGTTAATATAACACGAAGATATACACTGTAGCTAACTAAACATTGCATGAACATGTCACTCACAAGTATAATAAAAGGAAAGGCATGTATTGGGGTTAATTTATACCGACATTGTACCCCGGAAAGTACATGTAACACGTAAATGACGTTAACATACATGACGCGATTGTATCAAGAAAGTACAGGTAGCTTATGACGCATGTGTTAACAGCTTCTATCTCTGTTATTTGTTTAATCAAATATGGACGAAAATCGATAACAACGAACTTAAAACCTTTTTTGTCACACACTGATAACTAGGCTCTAGCATTTTCTTCTCTCTCAGCATTATTACCTGTTCTGGAATTTAAAGTTTCGAAATTGAAAAATAATCTTATGTTGAAATTACATTGTATTTTCAAAAGTTTCTAATTCCGAACAGCAAATTTAATTTTGTAGTGTCGTCTTTTGCACGTTAGAGCTATTCGATTTCAACAATTCAATATTGCAACTGAGCATTGCAATAACTGCGGTTTTACATAGGTAGGCTAAATGTCATATCCTACCCTTAAATGTTAGGTCTGATTTGACTGATACATATTGCACTGTATAGCATAGTACACAAGACAGGCTCAATGTCTGATGTATAAAGACAATGTATACACAGTATAGCATAGTACACAAGACAGGGTCAATGTCTGATGTATAAAGACAATGCATACACAGTATAGCATAGTACACAAGACAGGATCAATGTCTGATGTATAAAGACAATGTATACACAGTATAGCATAGTACACAAGACAGGGTCAATGTCTGATGTATAAAGACAATGTATATACAGTATAGCATAGTACACGAGACAGGGTCAATGTCTGATGAATAAAGGCAATGTATACATGGTATAGCATAGTACATGAGACAGGATCTATGTCTGATGTATAAAGACAATGTATACACCATGTGGCATAGTAAACGAGACAGGACCAATGTCTGATGTATGAGGACAATGTATACACAGTATAGCATAGTACATACGACAGGGTCAATGTCTAATGTATAAAGACAATGTATACACAGTGTAGCATAGTACATTGACAGGGCCAATATCTGATGTATAAAGACAATGTATACACAGTATGGCATAGTACACAAGACAGGGTCAATGTCTGATGTATAAAGACAATGTATACACAGTATAGAATAGTAAACAGGACAGGGTCAATGTCTGATGTATAAAGACAATGTATACACAGTATAGCATAGTACACGAGACAGGTCAAGACAATGTATACACAGTATAGCATAGTACACGAGACAGGGTCAATGTCTGATGAATAAAGACAATGTATACACGGTATAGCATAGTACATGAAACAGGACAAATGTCTGATGTATGAAGACAATGTATACACAGTATAGCATAGTACATACGACAGGGTCAATGTCTGATGTATAAAGACAATGTATACACAGTGTAGCATAGTACACTGACAGGGCCAATATCTGATGTATAAAGACAATGTATACACAGTATGGCATAGTACACAAGACAGGGTCAATGTCTGATGTATAAGGACAATGTATACACGGTATAGCATAGTACACGAGACAGGGTCAATGTCTGATGTATGAAGACAATGTATACACAGTATAGCATAGTACATACGACAGGGTCAATGTCTGATGTATAAAGACAATGTATACACAGTATGGCTGGTACACAAGACAGGGACAATGTTAGATGAATAAAGACAATGCATACACGGTATAGCATAGTAAATGAGACAGGGTCAATGTCTGATGTATAAAGACAATGTATAAACAGTATAGCATAGTACACGAGACAGGGTCAATGTCTGATGTATAAAGACAATGTATACACGGTATAGCATAATACACAAGACAGGGTCAATGTCTGATGTATAGAGACAATGTATACACAGTATAGCATAGTACACGAAACAGGGCCAATGTCTGATGTATAAAGATAATGTATAAACAGTATAGCATGGTCCACAAGACAGGGACAATGTCTGATGTATAAAGACAATGTATACACAGTATAGCATAGTACACAAGACAGGGTCAATGTCTGATGTATAAAGACAATGTATACACAGTATAGAATAGTACACAAGACAGGGTCAATGTCTGATGTATAAAGACAATGTATATACAGTATAGCATAGTACACGAGACAGGGTCAATGTCTGATGAATAAAGGCAATGTATACACGGTATAGCATAGTACATGAGACAGGATCTATGTCTGATGTATAAAGACAATGTATACACCGTGTGGCATAGTAAACGAGACAGGACCAATGTCTGATGTATGAGGACAATGTATACAAAGTATAGCATAGTACATACGACAGGGTCAATGTCTGATGTATAAAGACAATGTATACACAGTGTAGCATAGTACACTGACAGGGCCAATATCTGATGTATAAAGACAATGTATACACAGTATGGCATAGTACACAAGACAGGGTCAATGTCTGATGTATAAAGACAATGTATACACAGTATAGAATAGTACACAAGACAGGGTCAATGTCTGATGTATAAAGACAATGTATACACAGTATAGCATAGTACACGAGACAGGTCAAGACAATGTATACACAGTATAGCATAGTACACGAGACAGGGTCAATGTCTGATGAATAAAGACAATGTATACACGGTATAGCATAGTACATGAGACAGGATCTATGTCTGATGTATAAAGACAATGTATACACCGTGTGGCATAGTAAACGAGACAGGACCAATGTCTGATGTATGAGGACAATGTATACACAGTATAGCATAGTACATACGACAGGGTCAATGTCTGATGTATAAAGACAATGTATACACAGTGTAGCATAGTACACTGACAGGGCCAATATCTGATGTATAAAGACAATGTATACACAGTATGGCATAGTACACAAGACAGGGTCAATGTCTGATGTATAAGGACAATGTATACACGGTATAGCATAGTACACGAGACAGGGTCAATGTCTGATGTATGAAGACAATGTATACACAGTATAGCATAGTACATACGACAGGGTCAATGTCTGATGTATAAAGACAATGTATACACAGTGTAGCATAGTACACTGACAGGGCCAATATCTGATGTATAAAGACAATGCATACACAGTATGGCATAGTACACAAGACAGGGACAATGTTAGATGAATAAAGACAATGCATACACGGTATAGCATAGTAAATGAGACAGGGTCAATGTCTGATGTATAAAGACAATGTATAAACAGTATAGCATAGTACACGAGACAGGGTCAATGTCTGATGTATAAAGATAATGTATAAACAGTATAGCATGGTCCACAAGACAAGGACAATGTCTGATGTATAAAGACAATGTATACACAGTCTAGCATAGTACACAAGACAGGGTCAATGTCTGATGTATAAAGACAATGTATACACCGTATGGCATAGTACACGAAACAGGGCCAATGTCTGATGTATAAAGATAATGTATAAACAGTATAGCATGGTCCACAAGACAGGACCAATGTCTGATGTATAAAGACTATGTATTCACAGTATGGCATAGTACACGAGACAAGGACAATGTCTGATGTATAAAGACAATGTATACACAGTCTAGCATAGTACACAAGACAGGGTCAATGTCTAATGTATAAAGACAATGTATACGCCGTATGGCATAGTACACAAGACAGGGTCAATGTCTGATGTATAAAGACAATGTATACACAGTATAGTATAGTACACAAGACAGCGCCAATGTCGGATGTATAAAGACAATGTATACACAGTGTAGCATAGTACACTGACAGGGCCAATATCTGATGTATGAAGACAATGTATACACAGTATAGCATAGTACATACGACAGGGTCAATGTCTGATGTATAAAGACAATGTATACACAGTGTAGCATAGTACACTGACAGGGCCAATATCTGATGTATAAAGACAATGTATACACAGTATGGCATAGTACACAAGACATGGTCAATGTCTGATGTATAAACACAATGTATACACAGTATGGCATAGTACACAAGACAAGGACAATGTCTGATGTATAAAGACAATGTATACACAGTCTAGCATAGTACACAAGCAAGGGTCAATGTCTGATGTATAAAGACAATGTATACACCGTATGGCATAGTACACGAGACAGGGTCAATGTCTGATGTATAAAGATAATGTATAAACAGTATAGCATAGTACACAAGACAGGGTCAATGTCTGATGTATAAAGACAATGTATACACAGTATGGCATAGTACACGAAACAGGGTCAATGTCTGATGTATAAAGACAATGTATACACAAGCGACATATCAGCTGTCAAAATTTCCTTGGAAATTTCGTAGAATTCAGATTGTTTGGCATGGTAACATTTGTATTTGTTTTTAAAGCTTTAATAAGTATGTTTAACCAAAATTACTAGTAAGATTTAAGAAACTGGTACATTTTTTTTCTAATTGTTAAATGGGAAAGCATTTCGAACGCTATAGAGTTCTTTGATGAAACATGTTTACTCTTTTCATTGCATAATCGCAAGAGGCGCTGCTATTTGGGATTGATATAATCTTTCATCCCCTTTGGGACGACGCAGGTGAATTTCAACCCAAGGTGTAAAGTTCTTTTAAAAGTTGGCATAAAGTGTTTGAAGCTTAAGAAACTTATCCCGAGGGTCGAAATATCCTGTCTCACCCCTTAGAGGGTTAATGTTTTTTCTTTTACTTCTGCACAACTTTGTGTCTCACATGCAAAGATCTCATGTAGCATATAGTTACCTTAGGGTGCGAAACACTCACAGCGGTAAGAGAAAGTGTTTTGCTCTTCTCCTTACATACCATACATGTACTTCTTCCAACCTCGCTAAATCACTTATTTCGGCTTGCAGGTGAGCTCTCGCTCCTGATAGAAAGGCTCTTCTCCTGATCTAGATGTACCTTTATCATGTTAATACCATGGCTAATTTTGTTGTTCATGTTATATTTTCAGTATTCCTTGATTTAAATAATGTTACAATTGTATTTTCTCAGAAGACTCCGGAACCCCAGCTTTTGTCAATGTAAAGTCCGGACACGTTCTAGCAGATTTGATTATTCGATTTGGGTACGTGCTGCCAGTGCCAAATATTCGGTCTCTACTGTCTGTCAGGTGAGGTAAGGAACAGACGGATGGGCATTGGTAACAAAATTACCACTACAGACAATTCGACTCTTCTTTGTAACATTTCCACCAGCTGCTCAATTATCGAACACTTGTAAAAAACAAGCAAAGTAAACATTTGTTCCTGAGGAACGTATACAAAACCAAATAGATATACGATCGATTAACTTCGGCCTTGTATGTTGTACAGCGATGAAAGTAATATATTGTATGTGTGTTATAATTATTGCTTGCTGATACACATGATTGCCTTGAAGTGAGTTAAGAATTAAAATGATGTAAAGAAAACAATATTTATCTAATATCTGATTGGCTAAAACTGTGCCATGAATTACCATTCACCAGGCTAATTTGGCGCGGAAACAAAATTGCCATGAATTTGTTTAGAATATCATTTCATTTATGCGTAAGAATTTTAACAATGTGTGTATGTTAGTACTGTATACAATGTCGGACATAGCATAACAGTTACAAATCGTTTAAGCTGCTTTATAAATACAAATGGTATACGTTATGGAGATAAGCCGAAAAAGGTACAATATGTGGGAGAGAGAACTGTATCGAGGCCCGTCAATGCCGAGATCTGTTCCCTCTCCCACCTTATTGTACAGTTTGAGGCTTATCTCTAACTTAAAACATAGCAAGTCTTTGTGTGCACTTTTTTTTAACTTATATAAGCCAGTTTTTGTCTTTGTCTATGAGCTCAGGTAACTCTACCAATATGCATTCAACCAGGACAAATCAAATGTAGACAATGGCAACATAGAATTTCTTTTGCCTGTGTTATATGTGGTGAATAGCATTCATGAACTAAATGCATGAAGCATGCTTTTGGGTTGGACAACTATCTGTAAATTCATTTTCACCTATTTCTTTCTGAATTTAAGCGACATAAAAAGGGCATGTCTTTCCGATGTCTGATGTGGTAAAGAAATAACATATGAAACTAGACTTGTAATTTGGGCATTTGGTTGGAAGTGTTTAGCTAAAGTAATCGCAGTGATTTCCAGGCCTTTTCGAAACAATCGGTGCAACTCAGAACGTTCATTGAATTCAGAGGATTTAAAAATCTCGACCTCTCTAAGGACAATCTTGCATTTATTGGGAAAATACTAAATCATTATGCCCACATGTATCTTCATACCATGTGCAATTTTATTCAACAAGCCAATGAGATTTAGGTGAAATTCTGAAATAGTGTTGAAACACTATCAAAATAAGTGTAAAACTACAGTGTAGATGATTTGGAAATTTAAAGTCAAAAGTGGTGTACAAAAAACAAGGTTTCAGAAAGCAGGTATTGGAGTTAATGTTGTAGATCAGTGTTGAATGGTGAATTCATCATAAGGAGGAAAACTTGATCTGGGATATATACAGAAATTCCAAGGATGTGTTTAATTCCGCATCAATAGAGGATTAAATTCACTTCATATTCATTGTGTGGGAATATTTCGTGTGTGTTATGTGTTCAACATAATTATGGGATTATGCCCGCAGACATACTCACCCGTATTGTGGCGTAACTCTCCAATAAGTTACCTTTTACTGTCTTATAAGTGACTGTCTTATTAAAACAGTAAAAGGTAACATATAGGACAATTACAGTAATCGTCCGATAATTGGGGAGTTAAAGTACAGACAACAATAGATGTCATCACAACTATGTTTTAACTATAGTGCACATCTTGTGAGAACCACTTTACGATCATCTTAGATATTCTTTTATGATCAAAGTTACTTTAAGATTATACGACTCTTTCATATGTATACATGGCGGATAGGTACCCGATCACATAGTACACGTATGTTTACAACCGCGAAAGATATAGAGACAATATCCAAAACGGAAATAACAAAGAGAAAGAATTTTTTTTTTTATTTTTTTATTTTTCAGAAGTTTTCAAAATGTAAAAGTTACATTAGATATCAGCACACAAATCATTCATAGTCACTCAATATATAACGTCATTCATTAATCAACATATCCCACAGTAGCAAATTATATTTGATTACCATTATCACACTCAGTAAAGTTACAGCTTTGGACACTAACATTATCACTCAGTTCGCATCATCATTACCATGATCATCATCATTGTCAAAATATCCTTACTACATGTATTTTAATAACATGGTCAATAAATTTAAATCTTATATTTTAATATTATAATCAAAGTTATTACATGTCCTCTTAATCTCAAACATAACATTATATATGATATCACCCACAAAGACATCATTAATAGAGAACGATAATTGTATGAGGTAATCACCGTACATTTTACATGTAAGCATCCAAATTGATCTGAATGAGTTTTATTTTTTAAAATATTTTTAATTGATTTGTGTACAAACAAACAGAACAAACACACCAAACCTAATTAGGAGAGAGAGAGAGAGAGAGAGAGAGAGAGAGAGAGAGAGAGAGAGAGAGAGAGAGAGAGAGAGAGAGAGAGAGAGAGAGAAACAAGCAGACAGAGACAGACACACAGACAATCAGACAGACAATCAGACAGACAGACAGACGGACAGACAGACAGAGAAAGAAAGGTGGGGTGTAACTATGAGACATCAAATATTCAACATTGCAAGAAAAGCAAAAGCAAAATTTGATTAATTGTGGCAATAATATTCAAGGTCGGGAAGATAAATAAACAAGAGAATTGAAAAAAAAAAAAAGAAATCTGGGCAAATAATGTATACCTTTTACAATGCTACCAGTTTTTCCCATTTCTTCCAATTCTTATCAAACCATTCTTTAGCAGAATCACCTTTACTTTTCAAAGAGAAAGAATTGATTTTATGCGTTACATGTATTTATCTAAAACATTCTTGACATTTTGAAAAAATGTAGCGGTAAATTTTACTGTTTTGTCACTACGTTCAAACTACTGTGTCATACTTGACGTCACGACTATTGTCGGCATTCCATTCATATATATTGGCGGTGAAAGCTACTCCGTGTCGCCCTCGATCACCATGATCAGACGATGTTTTGGTTCTGGAGCTTGTTTTGTTGTATTAACATATGTTTCACAATTGTTCATATGGGATTAAGCAATACAAGTGTCCGACCTTTGTTGTGATACAGGGTTGTATGTATTTAAACGTGATTCTTATTTAGAAGCGAATCGGCGGACTGTTCTCCCTCAGATGATAGGCTACCATACGTTAATTATTGATGTGGTTTCCATGTTCGACAGCACGTTTGAAATCATAAATTTGTGTTTATCATTCATAGTTATAATCATTCAGCGATTGTGTGTTGTTGTTTTCTTGTCAGTAGTACGGGACATGATTGTCGGTCACTTTTTAACTAACCGTAAACGTATTACGTTCAAAACAGACACAGGGCACACAAAATAGATGCTCCACCGCCGACAGAGCATAAATGATATTCATTATTTGAACAATAATTGGTGTTTAATCGTGTATATGTATGTCTAATTAACGTAAAAAGTAATATAAAATAATTTATTTTACCTTTGGTGCATGCGCAATCAGTACATCATTCCATATAGGATATAGTGCAACGGAATTTTTTCGGGATGCAATTAATTATTTTTTTATATTTTTAACTTTTAAATTTTTAAAATTACAAGCTCAAACTTTTAACGATGGTAATTGCGTAAAGTTAGTAACTTTTGTAACTGAAGAAAAATACTAAATCGTCTGCTGCTGTTTTTGATAGTGAATAAACATCATTTGTCAGCGGTGGAGCATCTTTAATGATTATGTATAATACACCTTGTCGATATACATGTACGTCATATCCTAATAGGATATGATTCACGGTACTGATACATGATAAATATATTATATTAACAGCATTTACATGCCCCTGTGTAACAGGTAGGCCTAGATGACATAATTAGGGATTTCCATTCAGGATGGAAATTCCTATTGTTTTTGTTCTATTTTTTTCTTCTTCTTCTTATTATTACAAGCTAACCGATGCTTACATTATATATAATTGGCGTCTTAGGTAAAATATGTGTTTTCGTTTAAATATCACATACAGTGTATATAACAATAATGACAATAAAAAAGCTAACCGAATTTTATAACATATATATAATATATATAATTCATTTTTCACAAAAAAATAATACGGGCAGCCACTTGAAACGTTATGATATATACACGTGCATATCAAAAGGTCTCCAATACTTTAAAATGACATACGTATCAAATTACTAGTAAACGTTTCTGTCATAATTTGCGTGCCCCGGTGTTTTGGCTGAGGTGATCAAGATTGCATTTTACGGCCTCGGAATAGCAGTTGAAACTGCTTGTTTTACACATGTTCATAGAAATTTAACTGTCGAAAACAGATATATCTAGATTTAATATCCCATGAAAAGTTACATAATATAAGACCACGATCGAGAGCATCGTGACTAGCGATAGGCCAAGTTCGTCTCCTTGCAGGCGGTGTATGGGATTCGCAAATTATTTAGTCTAGGTGAAATAAATGATTATTCTAATTACTGGTTTATGTAAATAATGAATGTACTTGCAATATTTCCAACGTTGGACATTTTCATTTTGGTATAATTAATATCGATGCTGCTATCGTTTTTGCGATGAGATGAGATGAGGAGGTTTTGCAGAGTTATCTCTGTTTTCCCTGTCGACACCAAAATAAAACTTGTATTGTAAGATAGTGACCGGGCATTCTGTTTATCCTGTAACCTTTTCCTTATACATACAGAAGATGGTATTCAAAACGAAAGCAAATTGTCTGTTATTTACACGATTTCGCTTAAAGCGGAATGCTTCTTTGATGATCAATAAAAGTTGCATTCACTAAACCGAATGAGTGTGTACTCCTTTTTACTACCGTGGGAAATATGTAAGCGACGTCATTCCGATGATTGTGACGTCACTGTTTGGCGGGACTGACTGCCGTTTCATTCACTCCTACTAAAAGTGACGTCACTGGAATGTTGGGGTTCAAGTCAACAAATTTAGAAATTGAATCAAACGAAAGAAATTAAACATTTATTTACTGACATCGTAATATTTTCCTATTTCAACTATTACAGGAAATTCTTATTATCCGATATCGGGTTTTGTGCCCGACTAATGTCGATATTACAGCTAAAATGCATTGTTTCTTGATATTATTCGCTCCTTTTGTGGATTTTAAATTCGTAAAATGAACTTAACCCGGGAAGGGCGTCAGAACGCTTGTTTTCAACGTGAATAAACACCGTAGTGATAAAGACCTTCCAAATGAAAATTTGCATCAGGGAAATTGGGACACAAAAAGACGATTTTCTCCAAAAGTAAGTAAGTTACACTACATTAATTTTGCTGGAACACTTAAAAAATCGTTCTGATTTCAGAACAATTGGAATTATGAAGATATCTCTTACAGTATTTTTTTATTATTATTATTATATATAATGTAAGTTAACAATCTAACCGATATTTACATTATATATATCATTGGCTTCTTAGGTAAAATCTGTGTTTTCGTTTAAATATCACATACAGTGTATATAACAATAAAGATAATAAAAAGGCTAACCGAATTTTATAACATATCTGTATAATTCATTTTTCACAAAAAATAATACGGGCAGCCACTTGAAACGTCATGATATACACGTGCATATCAAAAGGTCTCCAATACTTTTAAATGACATACGCATCAATTTACTAGTAAACGTTTCAGTCATAATTTGCGTGCACCTGTGTTTTGGCTGAGGTGACCAAGATTGCATTTTACGGTCTCGGAATAGCAGTTGAGAGTGCTTGTTTTACGCATGTTCATCGAAATTTAACTGTCGAAAACAGATATATCTAGATTTTATATCCGATGAAAAGTTACATAATATAAGACAACGATCCAGAGTATCGTGGGTAGCGATAGGCCAAGGACACCTCCTTGCAGGTGGTGTATGGGATTTGCAAATTATTTAGTCTAGATGAAATAAACGATTATTCTAATTACTGGTTTATTTCATAATAATGAATGTACTTGCAATATTTCCAATGTTGGACATTTTTATATTGCTATAATTAATATCGATGCTGCTTTCGTTTGTGCGATGAGATGAGATGAGGAGGTTTTGCTGAGTCATTTCGGTTTTCCCTGTCGACACAACAAGTGACCGTGTATTTTGTTTTTCCTGCAACTTTGTCATTATACATACAGAAGATGGTATTCAAAACGAAAGCAAATTGCCTGTTATTTACACGATTTCGCTCAAAGCGAAACGCTTCTTTGATGATCAAGAAAAGAATGCATTCACTAAACCGAATGAGTGTACACCTTTTTACTACCGTGGAAATATGTAAGCGACGTCATTCCGGTGATTGTGACGTCAATGTTTGGCGGGACTGACTGC
The DNA here is from genome assembly GCF_041381155.1 of Argopecten irradians. Lineage (NCBI taxonomy): Eukaryota > Metazoa > Mollusca > Bivalvia > Pectinida > Pectinidae > Argopecten > Argopecten irradians. The sequence continues at coordinate 1,346,757 of NC_091135.1, forward strand.
CGTTCCATTCACTCCTACTAAAAGTGACGTCATTGGAATGTTCGGGATCAAGTCATCAAATTTAGAAATTGAATCAAACGAAAGAAATAAACAATTATTTTACTGACATTGTAATATTTTCCTATTGCAACTAGTATTGGAAATTATTATAGGCCAGTATCGAGTTCTGTGCCCGACTAATGTCGATATTAGTGTTGAAAATGCATTGTTTCTTGATATTGTTCCGCTTCCTTTGTTGACTCTAAATTCGTAAAATGAACTTAACCCAGGAAGGGCGTCAGACCTTCCAAGTATGGCAACAGTAAATATTTGCATCAGGGAAATAAGGACACAAAAAGTCGATTTTCTCCAAAAGTAAGTAATTTACACTACATTAATTTTGCTGGAACACTTAAAAATCGTTCTGATTTCAGAACAATTGGAATTATGAAGAAACCTCTTACAGTATTTTTATTATTATTATTATATATAATGTAAGTTAACAATCTAACCGATATTTACATAATATATAATTCTTTTTTCGCAACTTTCAGTCATGTGGACATGACATATATAGCAATTATTTTACATGATGAATAATTTGCGTGCCCCTGTGCTTGGGCTGAGGTGACCAATATTATATTTCACAGTCCCGGAATAACAGTTGAGATGGGTTGTTTTTATCTTGTACACACGTTCCTTCCACATATGCATAATTCTAAATATAACTGTCGAAGACAGATATATCCGGATCAAATTATCGATGAAAAGTTACATAATACATATACGTATAAGACCACGATCGAGTACATTGTGGGTAGCAATAGGCCTAGGACGTCTCCTTGCAGGCGGTGTATGGAATTTTCACATTATTATTTGCCTAGATGATATAAATAATTTGTTTTAATGTCCAGGAGACAGGAGTCATCTCGTCTTTCCGTGTCGACACCAAAATAAAACTAACAGACCTATTCAAGGATATGTCCTGGCCTACTGTAAGATACTCACCGTGTATCCGATGTAAATCCTCAGATATATAATTATATATTTTGTAGTAATAGCTACATGTACATGTAGCCCTCACCAGGTTTTGTGAATAGTTTTAATATGCATGTTTGCATGATACATTAAAAAAAGAAATGGTGAGAGAAAAAAGAAATGCCCGAGGGAAATATTACATCCGATGGTAAATAAACCTTCATATCACACTGCCACCGGTGCCATATATTGTTTATTATACCGATATTTCGCGGTTGTCTAATCTTGACTGAATATAACTGTATATTAAAGTTAAAAATGACGTTTTACGGTTCGTCCGTCATTTTTGTACAATAGGAAGGAGAGATAACTCCATGTGAAAGATGGGCTGTCACCACACGGACACGCGCTCCACGGAAATATGATGTTTTATTTCCCCCTAGGGAAATACGATGTTTTATTTCCCCGAGGGAAATACGATGTTTTATTTCCATGTCACTATGTGATATGACCTGGAGCGATTTTCATTGGCTGAAAATTCATTGTGACGTCAGGCAGAACAAATAAAATGACGTCAGGAAAAATGACATAACGTCAGGATTATGAGGACGGCGGGACAAAATGGCGGTCTCTGATGGATATTCGAAATAAACACATTTTTTATATGATTGAAACATGCTGAATACGATTAAATCATAACAATGACGTTATGTCTTGTCATTCTTATTACATCAATGAGGTTGGAAAAAGTGAGGGACCCCCTCCCCCCATAAAAAATATTTAAAAAAAATGGCCAAAATGACACATTCGTATAAACGCGCATAGATAGAGAACCAGACAACATACAGAGGCAAATACACACATTTTTAAATATGATTGAAACATGCTGAATACGATTAAATCATAATGATGACGTTATATCATGTCATTTTTGTGAAATGACGGGAAAACAATAAAATGTTCAGCTATTTTTCCCTAAAAAATCGATAAATGTTATAATTTTTATCACAAGTAAAACAATCGATGGACAAACCACCTTGTAACAGTCATTTCGAATTGCACTAACCCTTGTGTACTATAAAAAGATAGATCACATCAATGAGGTCGGAAAAAGAGAGGCACCCCCCCCCATAAAAATCTAAAAAAAAATGGCCAAAATGACACATTCGTATATACGCGCATAGATAGAGAACCAGACAACACACAGAGGCAAATAAACACATTTTTAAATATGATTGAATCATGCTGAATACGATTAAATCATAATAATGACGTTATATCTTGTCATTTTTGTGAAATGACGGGAAAACAATAAAATTTTCAGCTTTTTTCCCCTAAAAAATCGATAAATGTCATAATTTACAAGTAAAACAATTAATGGACAAATGACCTTTTAATAGTCATTTCGAATTGCACTAACCCTTGTGTAAACACATGTGTACTATAAAAAGATAGATCGCATGAGTGAGGTGGGAAAAATAGCGGGAACAGTCACAAACTGGGCCGCCACAACGGGATCCTAGGAAAACAGTCAATTAGAATGAGAGGACAGGGACCGTAGGTAAAAGTCATTGAAAGTAGTCTGACCACGCCAAAAGGCAGCAGACATGATGTCCTGGAACCAGGACCCATTATGGAGAGCCAAAGAAGCCGCAAGGGCTCTAACCTCATGGGTCATCTCCTTGCATTTCGCCCCAGATTGATAATTAGACTGCTCATAAACAATCCTGATCACCTGACATATCCATCTGGAGATGTACTGGGAGGAAAAATCCTGCTGACCCTGTTTAAAGGGCAAGAATAGTACATCGCCCCCTTGTTTTATCAAGGGAACACCTAAGCGTCCGACTGGGACAAAGCAGCCGATCATTCTCCTTCGACTCAATAGAGATTGTGAATCTTTACCAAAAAGGCAGAATCAGTGAGTAGGGTAACAGTGCTATATCTGGCCCAACGAAGCACGAAAAGTGAATAGATGGATATCACTACTCATACGGCCTGAGGCAAAAACAAGCAGGAAGTCAAAAGTTAAAACCTTAATGGAGACCGACACCAAAGGCTCTTAAGGAGCTCCTTTTAGTAACACAAGTGATAGATTCCACTGTGGAGCTAACTGCCATACTCTAGGCCTGTCCAGACTGAACCACCTAATCAAGGCAGGAAAGAGTTGGATCTAACTCTGATCTACCATGAGAATACAGTACACTGGAAATAGCCATGTGATAGCCTGCAATAGTACTAGAGGCAAGTTTGCGTTCCCTAAACAAATAGAGATGGGAATCCGCAATTAGCTGGGCCTTGACTTGATCAATCTTCTTGTCGATACACCAATCACAGACAATCTTCCATGAATGTTAGACGGCAGGTGAGGAAGACCTATTGATCGGGCGGTGCGAGCTGACACGTCTTAAGAAAATATTGACTGAGCGAGGCCTCCTGAGAAAGCTTCCACGCTCTTGAATGGATCTTCCGGGACTGAGGCTGGCGCAGGAGATTGGTTCTGAGTGGGAAAATCAGAGGAATATCCACCAACAGAAACGACAAGAGCTCCGGAAACCAGGATTGTCTCGGTCACAGGGGCGCTATCAGAAGGAGGGGAAAATGATGCTCCCGAAACTTCTATTAGAACCCTGCCTACCAGGTTGAATGGAGGGAATGCATAAGCATGTATCCCCTCCCAATCTAGAGATAGAGCGTCCACAGCCCAAGTCATTTGGTCTGGCTCCGGAGAGACAAAAGTGGACAATTAGTGGCGAAGTGGAGAAAATGTCTATATGAGGTCTGTTCCTCACCTAGCAAATGCCCTCGAAGATCGGGAGATTTAGCTGCTTCTCTGTCACAACCGGCTTGCGGCGCCTGGAAAGAGTATCCGCCAGAACATTCAACCTGTCTGGAAGATGCTTGACTAAGAGAGTCAACCGCATTTCCTGACAGAAGAGGAGAACACGAATGACGAGGGCACAAAGGACGTGGGACTTTGCCCCACCCTTTCTCTCTAGATACGCGACAACTGTAGAGTTGTATGTAGTTACACAAACCACCTTTCTAGTTGTAATTGGGGCCGCGATGGCCGATTGGTATGATGTCTCGACATATTACCTTCCACCTCTGGGTAGCTAGCTTGTTCGAATCTACAGGGTCTGTTGCCAAGTATTGACTGCTGGCGGTGTTTTTTCTCCAGGAACTCCGCCTTTCCTCCACCAATAAACCTGGCACATCCTAACATGACCCTGGCTGTTAAAAAATGTAGTTGTTGTTTGGAACTGTCTGAATCATAGATCAGGAAATATGTAATTTATGTAATAATAGTTATGAGATTTTTTCTCTATGAGTAGTGTTGGGAGGGGGGATGTCCACGATTCTTCTGCTAAAAAACATAAAATCCTTTTAGAATACACGTATGTTTACACAAGGGTAAGTGCAATTCGAAATGACTGGTACAAGGTGTTTTGTCCATCAATTGTTTTACTTGCGATGTAATTATGACATTTATCGATATTTTAGGGAAAAAAGCTGAAAATCTCATTGTTTTCCCGTCATTTCACAAAAATGAGAAGACGTAACGTCATTATTATGATTTAATCGTATTCAGCATGTTTCAATCATATTTAAAAATGTGTTTATTTGCCTCTGTGTGTTGACTGGTTCGCTATTTATGCGCGAATATACGAATGTGTCATTTTGACCATTTTTTGATAATTTTTTATGGGGGGAGGGGTTCCTCACTTTTTCCGACCTCATTGATGTGCTCTATCTTTTTTATAGTACACATGTGTTTACACTAGGGTTGGGTCAATTCCAAATGACTGTTACAAGGTGATTTGTCCATCATTTTTTTTACTTGTGATAAAAATTATGACATTTATCGATTTTTTTAGGGAAAAAAAGCTGAAAATTTTATTATTTTCCCGTCATTTCGTAAACATGACAAGACATAATTTCATTATTATGATTTAATCGTATTCAGCATGTTTCAATCATATCAAAAAATGTGTTTATTTGCCTCTGAATGTTGTCTGGTTCTTTATCTATGCGCATATAAGAGAATGTGTCATTATGGCCATTTTTGATACCTGAAATACAAGATGGCTGCCATATGACCCCCATGGGACATTAGTTGTCAATGGCAACAAGCATAAAATGAAACTAGACATCATACCGATCCTAAAAAACCATGTTTCGAAAAACTGGCAGAGGGGTACATGGGTACCTATTTCTTCTTCCCCACTACTATGCAGGAGCAGAAACTACCACTTTTATAGACTTTGGTGGGTCTCGGCCAGAGGACAGAACCCAAAGCCTTTCTCACAGGGGCGAACGCTCAACTCAAGGCCAAATATGAGGCGGTGCAAAGGGAGGCATTAGGAAACATTAAGTCAGTGAGGAAGAAGAGAAAATATAAGATCCTAAATTTAGTTGTCTTTTACGATCATGCAATAGGGGCAGCAGGTACAATTGTAACGCCCTACCTGCAGGGATAAGCACTATATATTTGCCCATCAGGCTCTTAAAGTCAGTAAGTGATGATATCAATTTAACCTTTTAATCTACATTTTGTATGAAGAGCATTTGATTCCATTACATATGTTATGTTTCCAATGACAATTTAGCAAACTATAGTAAATTTGATCCCCTCCCCAGGGGAAAATCTGAGACTCCAGAAATTCACAAATTTAGGAGAAGGGCTTAAAACCTTTCAATCTATGAAGAGTATTTGTTTCCATCAAAAATGTGAATTTAATAGATTTTTTTTTTGAAATTTTAGCCATTTTGACCTTTTCTGGCACCGTCCCTCTGGCCTATAGGAACCTATATGGATGTGATGTTAAGGTGCTATCTCAGACTGATAATTCTAACCATGTTTGATTCATTTCCTATGAGAAATGAGGAAATATTATTCATAAATGAGTTTCAATCCATGAAGAGTTTTTGATTCTACCACATCTGCGAGTGGAGAAGAGGGTTTTTGAAATTATAACCATTTTGAACCCTTTTGGCCCCTCCCACAGCCCCAATTTTGATTGGCCTTATGCCTTTGAAGTTTTGTGCAAAATGTCATTGAATTCGCTTCAGCAGGAGAAAGGTCAAGGTCACGTTCGACCTGGGTAGTCCATTGTGAAGAGATCCTGTGAAAAAAGTGACATTTTCATATGTTAACAAATTTGTGGAAAAATATTTTTTGAATGATAGTGTACATAAGTACACATATTTTTTTTTGAATTGGTGACGAAAATGTGTAGTTTGGATCATGAATGTTAGGACAATAATCTGGTACTCAACCAGTGACCACTGCTCACAGTACATGTACCGAATACCTGGATCTTTACATTGACTTGAATGAGTACGAGAACTTTAGTTTGTATAATATATTTCTGTGGAAATCTTTGATAATATAGCAAGCTCCAGGAAAAATAGCACTGGAGGCAATACTGGTGTTAGGACCAGGGGTAATATTGAGGAAAGACTTGATAAGATTTCGACTTTGTTAACATCACTTATTACAAAGTCTGACTTTGATAACAAGATGAAGAAGCTGAGTGACACTATTCGACAGGAGAGCAGAGAATTGGTAGTTCAGGGGCAGAGTCTTTGAATTAGAAACGGAAAACGAGAAACGCCGCAAGACCATCGGAAATTTGGAAAACTGACTTCTCGTACTCGTCTCAACGACCTAAAACAGCACGGACGAAATCATTTCCTTAGAATCCATGGACTTGAAGATATATCTGATTCTGAATAAGTGGATAAATGTGTAGACAAAATCGTGAAGTTTGTATCGTCAAAACTGGATGTACACATTTATAGTGGGGACATTGTTTTTTGATATAAGGCTAGACCAAGGAATGTAATCGTCAAGTTCATGAATCGCCGGAAAAAGACTGAGATTGCCAGAGTCCGCTTAAAGCTGAAGAAGACGAGATACACCTTATTTGAGGACGTGAAGAAGATCAGCCTGCAGATTTCAAAGGACGCGTACATACTTCAGTGTGTTAAGCATCGCTTTATCACGGACGGTAAACTTTATGCTGTTCTACATTATGGGAAGAAAAGACGATTGTATGTTGGCACACCTCTCACAGATGATTTTCTGATGAAGGACTCAAACTTTGTGTAAATGTGACTAATCGTGCTCTAAATCTCATGATCGGTAACGGACTAGGCACGTTGGTGCCACTAGGATTTATTTAACAATTAAAGGATTGTTAGATTGCATTTATTGGAGATATAAATGCAATCTGGGTGGCAGATAAATAGAATAGCGCCGGTGAGAGCGCTATGAATAATATCTGCCACCCAGATTTCATTTATATCTCAAATAAATGCAATCTAACAATCCTTTAATTGTTATATTTACATTTTATTTTCTAGTTCAAAGTAAAACATTATTCAGATGCGAGTGAACATTTGAATTTCCCGCTTCAGCCTTTTTACCCGAACAACCAAATTCAATGTGATAAAAATTAGACCATATAAAAGAAAATAAAAGATAACAAAATTGCAATGTTTTTCGATAGCTTTTCAGTTTACTTTCAATTATCCAGACATTTAAAAAAAATCACGAGTTTCATAACCAAAATGGTTCATTCAACTACAATGTCAATTTTCCCGCGCAGACTAACATGGTGTCAGTAAACAAGACTCACATCCATTTATATAGATATCGTTACACCAAGTCTAGGCTGCATTTATTGCCTCATAATGCAGATCAAGATAATTATTAGAGTAATGGGAGTCGTAGTGGCAAAATGTAAATATATCCTTGTATTAAAGATATTCAATTTCAAAGTTTGGACAATTTACATGAAACTGCTATTTTGTGGATTTTTTGTCAAACTCTTTTGAATAATATGTAATTGATTTGTGTGTATTGGGTGTGTGGGATTTATTTTTCTTAATTCTGGAAGTCAACTTTTATTATTATTAGCTCATACACATATCACTTGTTATACCGTTCTTATATGAAACAGTCAACAGGTAAAATGTTTTGAAGTTTAAAAAGCCAACAGACTAAGAATAAACATTGTGAAACTGAACAAATATAAGTATTATTTGTAATTTAGCGAACACGATTTTTTTTTAATTAATGTTAAAAACTCTGTAACATGATATTTCTTTCGTAGTAAAAAAATGAAGGTCATTCCATATATGGTAAATAGCCATATTTGGAGAGCGAGACCTTCTACTCAGAGACATCTTGATGACCAACTGAGGTGTGTCGGAGATGTGAGCCATTCTAATAGGCTTACAAACATAATTCAGACATGGAGGTAGGTAAATAAATAATCAGTTTATGTTAGAAGTGTTTGATATTGTTGAATTTACAAATTTACTTGACACACGCGAATTGTAACATTTTCACCGATGTATAACGTGTACTGTTTGCAGTAGAACCTAGTTATGACCATTACTATATCAATGTATTTTATGTTATCCTTTCTCATGTTCTTCATGTTTGTAATCTATCCCCGTTCTACTCTCTTCTCCTTTCTTTTTCTGGGATGGAACAAGTATGCTTTATTTATAGACGTAGTAATGACATCTTTACAGTTTCTATCTGCTAATAATCAAGGCCTAGGGGACAACGTTAAGCATAACAATGTTTATTTTTTTATCTCCAGTCCACTAATAGTAATGTGTTTTGCTTGCAAGATACACAAGATAATACCTTAATTCTTTCAGATCAAATACTAGAGGTGTAGCCATTCTTTTTAGGAACAATTTTGAATTTAAGGTTTACAAGGAAAAGAAAGACGATACTGGTAACTTTTTAGCCTTAGCTATTGAAATTGAGACTTTTGGAAATACACTTATTAACCTGCATGGCCCGAATAATGATGAATCTAATTTTTATGATAAAATTGTCGAAGCTATTGAAGAATTTAATAATCGATATACTATTATGTGTGGAGATTTTAACTAGGTTCTTAACCCTGATATAGACTATGATATACATTACAAAAATATCTATAACCCTAATGCAAGAGAATTTTAGAAATAATAGATAACTTTTCAGTAGTAGATAATTTTAGAGAACAGCACGTAGACATTAAAAGATGTTCGTGGATAAAACCTAATCCATTCAAGCAGACTCGTCTTGATTTTTTTTAATATCTGAAAACTTAATTTCCAGTGCTGATATTTGAAACAGGCTATCGTTCTGATCATTCAATCCTAACTATATGTTCGAAACTTAATGTATTTCTTCCAGGTAGAGGATTTTGGAAATTTGATAATAGTCCATTACAGGAACAAGAATATTTCGATATAGTAAAACATGTATTAGGGAGACGAAACTACAATATTTTCCTCTTGTCTATAACTTAGATAGTATAGATAACATTTTTGACTCTGAGATTGAGTTCATTATTGATGATCAATCATTTTTATAAACACTGCTTATGCAAATTACAGGTAAAACTATAGCATATTCATCGTTAGGAAAAAACAACACAATATAAGGGAAAAAATCTCACCAAAAAAACCTATTTAGGATATTGAAGAAAGAAATGATATAGACATGGTCAAGTTAGAATCCAAAAAGCAAGAACTACTACTTTTTCATAACAGATTGATCTAGCACAATTCATTCATTCACGCTCGTCCCACATAGATATCTATATAAAAAATCTCGTTTGATAACTAAAACGATAACCCATTTATGTCTATATAAATATGGTTACCTTGATATTACTTTTTAATTTGAATTTCTAATTTTGTGTTTAAATGATGTTATAAACATTACTTTTCAATGCTAACTGTACATTTTCATTAGAATATAGAATTGTATGGAGAACCCTGTAATATATGATGAAAACAAACCAGATTTCCCAGCATATCAAGCGTTTCTTCGTGTTATAGACGACCCCTTTGGTACAAACAAAGTGACATGACATACTGGGATAAACTGACTTTATCTAACGGAGGCTTACAGTCTTATGGTCTTTGCTAGCCGGAATGTTGGCAACGTGTGCAGTTTCAAACTGAACATGCAATATCATTATCTCCGAAACTAACAATATAGCACGCGCCTGACAATACAGCGCGTGTGTGTCACGGCAGATCCATGTATGTTAACATATGAGAATAAAAGTCATTCTTAAATACAATTGAATCAATATATACTCTTCAAAAATGGAAATAATCCCCAATTCTTCCAAATTTAATGGATCAATTTGAAAAGCGTTTTGAATAGATTCCAGATATATCAGTATTATATAAGATTCTTATTTGCCTTTCACATTTAACTCACAAACTTACACGAGATTTTTAAGGAACTCTAAACTGACGTGTATCGGTATATCTACAGCAATTTCTATTTCTGGTATTTACGATGGCCGATATTCTTTTTTTGGTACATATATATATATTCAGTGTTGTTACTGTATGCTGTCAATAACATTTTTTTCAAAAAGAATAAAGTTTTGTTTTAAATACGAAAAAAAGTCATGAGTAACGTTGTTTTTTTGTACATAAAGGAAAAAAAACTCGAGCTATATGTACATATTTACGTTCTTTCAAGGTCACTGTCAACAAGATCATTTAAAAATAAAAGATGTTGAGCTTTCCCTAGTTATCAGTAGATGGTCGTGCGGCCGCAATATGCTTTCATTCACTATCACGGATAAAAGGAAGCATGGTAACAAGTAAGTTGTTAATTTTCTATTCTTCAGAAATCACAAAGGATTACTATTATTTGCAGTTTTGCATACTAGTAATGATAATTGTTTTGAAGTAATTATGAAAAAGTTTCTTTTTTAAAAATCACTACTATATTTTATTTAAGAATCATAGTTTAATGGCAATACTGTAAATATCATTTTGTGATTTCTGAAGTATAGAAAATTAGTAACTTAGCTGTTACCCTGCTTTCTTCCATCCGTAATCCTAAATAAATCATATTGCGGCCACTCGACCTCTGCATTCCTTCGCGGGCTGATAACTGGGAAAGGTCAGCACCTTAAATCATATTTAAATGTACTTGTTAGTAACATGACCTTGAATGAAAGAAAATGTGTACATGTAACTTAAGTTTTTTCTTAATGTAGAAAGAAAACTGTTACTCATTGTTTTATTTGTGCTTAAAATACAGTTTTTCTAATTAATACAAGAAAGGGTTATTACCACCCTTTTTGCCGATTACACCACGCTGAGTATAGGTACAAAAAACAGATAGTTATTGCATTTTGTGTACATTCTGCTATCGGCCATCGCATGTTGTTATGCATGACACTAGATACATGTTGTTATTGGATAAGGGAGATAACTCCTATAGCAAAATTATCAATACATCCTACAAAGTTCATATAATTAATTTAGGTTATATAACTTTCTAGAATATTATCATGTATAAACAAATATGTTTGTAAACATGTTGATTAAAAGTAGGGGTCTAGAATGATCTATTTCCAGAAAGTTCTGTGTATTTATTTGTTTACTGTTTTTAGTTAGATATTTCTAGAAGTAGAAGGTTCTCCAATATTCGTGAATTAGGATTTAGCTATATATACTCCAGGTGCCCAAGGCTAATCAGAACTGTAATGAGACCTGTAATGAGACATATCAAGAATTGTACAGTGCCATATTAGATTCTATTGGGAGAGCTATTGTGACTTTATCTGTGGATTATTACAACACTTTGTGTGGATTTATTCATATTGCTTGGAACTTTACAAATCATCTGTGGACATTCATTTTCCTCCTGGATTTGTGATTATTGTTAATTTGAAACCTGGAAGGATCAAGGATTATACCAGGACATTCGCATACAGATAAGTAACACTTTAAATCATCGTATTACTCTTGTACCACCACCAATTACTTTAGATATTGTAAACCATCTCTGTATAATATTGTATATATAATTAAATTGTGTTTTGAATTTAGCTGCTGGTTTCTCATTTCTGTTATTCGTTCATGTAACAGGAATTGGGGGCTCGTCTGGGAAATCGATATTTAATTAGTGAAATCTAACTTTGAAAAATTAATTAAGAAATTTTCAAAATTTGTGTACAAACTTGGAGTTTACATTTAAAACCAACAGCTAGATAAACATGACTACTATGCAGGTAGAAAAGTTTGTTAAAGCGCCATCCCTAGATGTTCTTTTGCAAGTTAGTAAGAAGAATTTACTGTTATTGGGTAAACATTTAGGCATTACTATCAAAACTAATTTTAGGAAATCTGAAATTAGGAATGTAATTATAAGATATTTTGTTGACAATGGCAAATTTGACTCTAGTGCATTAGATAGTATAGAGGAAACAGTCAGTTCAGAAATTCAAATTAGACAAGTGGAACTTGAACATGAAATGAAACTAAGACAAATGGAAATAGACAAAGAATTAAAAGAAAAAGAGAAAGATCAGATGTTAGAGCTAGAGAAGCATAAAATTCAAGCTGAAACTGAACTTAAAATGAAAGAATTAGAGCTAGCTTCTCAAGACAGTTCAAGTAATCTAACTTTTAGGGGTTTACAAGGAAACAGAGGTTTAGATGTCAGTAGAAACATTAGGTTAGTTCCTCCTTTTCAAGAGAATGAAGTTGACAAGTATTTTCTGCATTTTGAGAAAATAGCTGACAGTATGAAATGGCCTGAAGAACTGTAATGAGATCTTCTTCAGAGTGTCTTGATTGGTAAGGCTAGAGACATTTATTCTTCTTTGTCTGTAGATGATATTTCAAATTACCACATAGTCAAGAAAGCTATTTTGAAAGCTTATGAGTTAGTTCTTGAGGCTTACCGCCAGAAATTTCGAAACTCGAGAAAGAAGAGATGAACAAACTCATGAAGAATTTGCCAGAGAAAAAGAACAATTGTTTAATAGGTGGTGTGATTCGAAAGACATTGATTAGGATTTCGGTAAATTGAGGCAATTATTGTTGATAAAGGAGTTTAAACGTTGTGTTCACACAAAAATAAAAACTCATTTAGATGAGAGAAAAGTTGAAACACTCAGTGAAGCAGCTACAATGGCTGATGATTACGCTCTCACCCACAAAGGCTCATTTGTTAAAAACAGTTCTCAAGACAGAAACAGTTCCACAGGTACTAGTAAATTTGGTCAGCCTATGAACCCAACCTTGAGTGGCCCTTCCAACGACAAACCTAAATTAGGTGATAAAACTAAGTCTACTTCTAAAACAGATGATAGGGCAGGTGTGGGGTCTCCTTCTGGTCCTGTTTGTAATTACTGCAAGAAAGTAGGACATGTTATGTCTGAATGTTATTCTCTCCAGCGTAAGGAGCAAAGGCGAAAACAGTCAGTTCCTTCTGTGTTAGCTATGTCAAAGTCTAGTCAGAAACTTGATATTGTGGAAGATTCTAAAGTGTCTGTTGAGATTAAGAGCTCAGAGTCTGATAGTGTCTTTGAGAAGTACTTTCCCTTCATTTCTGAAAGTTTTGTTTCACTTACTAGTGATATCACCAACTTGAAACCTGTGAAAATTTTGAGAGACACTGGGGCTTCTCATTCTTTGATATTAGATGGCGTAGTGCTTTTGTCTGAGGAGACCTCGTGTGGTAGTATTCTTTTGCTTCAAGGTGTAGAGTTAGGTTTTGTTAATGTGCCTCTCCATTCTGTTTATTTAAAGTCAGACTTGGTTACTGGGCCTGTCACCATTGGCGTTAGACCAGAACTTCCCATAGAGGGCGTGTCGCTCATTTTAGGCAATGACTTGGCTGGAGAGAAAGTTAGGGTAGATCCCTTAGTGTCCAGAATCCCTGATAAAACAGGTAATGCTGAGACTGTTCAACAGGAATTTCCTGACATTTTCAATTCTTGTGCTGTAACTCGTTCAATGAGTAAGAAGGTTTCTGATGTTGCAGTAGTTGAGGATCATTATAGTCCAGGGTAAGGTGACACTTTCTTGGCTCATGATATAGAGGATATCGGGGGCAAGTGTGATCTTTTGAGTAATTCTGTAGACTTTGATAGTGATAGAGTTATTCCTTACAAGGATACTTCTTTGGCTGACATGATGAGTAAATCATCTTTGTCTAGAGAGGAGCTTATAGTAGAACAGGAAAAAGATCCTGAAATCTCCTTATTGTGTAATCGGGCTTTGAGTGAGGAAGAGGCGGAGAAAGTCCCGGTTTGTTACTTCCGTAAGTCAGGTGTGTTGATGCGCAAGTGGCGCCCCCCCCCCCCTGATGTGTCTCCCAAAGAAGACTGGAAGGTTGTCAATCAAATAGTTGTCCCACCAAGGTATAGGCAAGATCTTCTGAGTTTGTCTCATAACGTACCTATGGTAGGACATTTAGGTGTGACCAAGACTTATAACAGAATCCTAGATCACTTCTTTTGGCCCAAGTTGAAACGGGATGTGGCTGATTTTTGTAGGTCTTGTCATACTTGTCAGGTGGTAGGGAAACCTAATTAGAAAATCCCTGTGGCACCTCTGCACCCCATTCCAGCATTTGAGGAACCATTTAGTAGAATCATTTTAAACTGTATAGGTCCCCTACCCACAACTAAGTCTGGGAATGAGTATCTTTTAACTATTATGTGTGCTTCCACACGCTTTCCTGAAGCCATTCGACTCAGAAATATTAAAGCCCCTAACATAGTCAAGGCTTTGGTTAAATTCTTTACACTGGTTGGTCTTCAAAAAGCTGTCCAATCGGACCAAGGTTCGAATTTCATGCCTGGTATTTTTCAACAAGTCATGTACCAGCTCCAGATCAAGCAGTATAAGTCTAGTGCTTATCATCCAGAGTCTCAGGGTGCTTTAGAACGTTTTCATCAGACATTGAAGAATATGATGAGATCTTATTGTTTTGAAAACAAAAGAGATTGGGACGAAGGCATACACATGTTGTTGTTTGGCGTTAGATAATCTGTACAAGAATCTCTTGGCTTCAGTCCCTTTGAACTTGTGTTTGGACACACTGTACGTGGTTCTTTGAAAATTTTGAAAGACAAAATTCTGGACGAAGATTCTAAAGTGAATCTCTTAGAGTATGTGTCTAACTTTCAGCAAAGGTTGACAAGGGCATGTGAACTGGCAAAAGAAAATTTGGCCGTTACTCAAACAAAAATGAAAACATGGTATGATAATAAAGATGCCCGTGGAAGAAGTTTTGATCCAGGTGACAAAATTTTGGCTCTATTACCAATACCGAGTCAGCCTTTGCAAGCTAGATATTTTGGACCTTATGTTGTTGAGAAAAAGGTCGATGATGTTAACTACATTGTACAAACTCCAGGGAGTCGCAAGTAAACTCAATTATGTCATGTTAATATGCTTAAGAAATATGTAGATAGAGAAGAGAGCAAGACCTTTCAACCTATCGCTACTTTGGCCTCTGTACCATCACAAAGTGAAAGTACAGCTGATATTTGTAAATTAGACTTAGATGGTGGTGTACAAGATGTAGGTTTAGACTGTGGTGTTAAGAACTCAGATGTGGTGTTAAGAACTCAGATGTGCTCGCGAACTTGGACAAGAAACTATGTCATCTATCAGAAAAGGAACGCAATGAACTGAAAGATTTGATACTTGAGTATAAACATTTGTTTCCGGATACACCAGGCAAAACAGATGCTATCTATCATGACGTAGATGTAGGCGATGCGCCACCTGTCAAGCAACATCCTTACCGTGTCAATCCTTTGAAAGAAGAACATTTAAAGAAAGAAATTCAATACATGTTGGACAATGATATTATTGAACCAAGCAAAAGTGAATGGAGCTCTCCATGTGTTTTGGTACCAAAGCCAGACAAGACGTACCGGTTCTGTACTGACTTCAGAAAAGTAAACTCTGTCAGCAAAACAGACTCTTATCCAATTCCAAGGATTGACTCATGTATTGACAAAGTTGGCAAAGCCAAGTACGTAAGCAAGTTTGACCTGTTGAAAGGATATTGGCAGGTGCCATTATCAGAACGAGCTAAAGAAGTGTCGGCATTTGTAACCTCATAAGGTTTGTACCAGTACAAAGTTATGCCATTTGGTATGAAGAATACCCCGGCAACATTTCAACGTCTTTTCAACAGCGTGATATCAGACCTGGAAGGCTGCGATGGATACATTGATGACGTCATCAACTACCACGACACGTGGGAAGACCATCTACGCGGGATTCGCGAATTCCTGAGAGACTCACTACCATGAAATTGACTGTAAACTTATTGAAATGTGAATTTTGTCATGCAACTGTTGAATTTTTAGGCCATATTGTAGGACAGGGGCAGGTTAAACCTGTTCAGGCCAAAGTAGAATCAATTATCGATTTTCCAACTCCTGGAAGCAAGAGAGAGCTGATGCGATTTCTTGGTATGGCTGGATACTACAGAAAATTTTGCCAAAATTTCTCTGTTATAGCAGCTCCACTTACTGCTTTGTTAAAAAAAATGTCAAATTTGTCTGGTCAGACGAATGTAAGTCTGCCTTTGAGAAATTGAATGCCATACTATCAAACTCACCAGTTCTGACTGCTCCAGATTTTAATAAACAGTTTAAACTGTTTGTTGACGCCAGCGATGTAGGTGCTGGTGCTGTTTTGATGCAAGAAGGTTCTGAATAGATTGACCATCCAATTTGTTATTTCTCGAAAAAGTTTGACAAACACCAGAGAAATTATTCCACCACTGAGAAAGAATGTTTAGCGTTGATTTTGGCCTTGAACCAATTTGATGTATATCTCTGCACTACAGTTGTGCCTGTGTTTGTCTTCATCGACCACAACCCTTTGACATTCATTGGGAAAATGAAAAACAAAAAGCAAAGAATTCTCAGGTGGAGTTTGACTTTGCAAGAGTACAATATTGAAATCAAACATATCAAAGGGAAAGACAATATTCTAGCTGATGCTTTATCAAGGATCTAAATATGACTTGATATGTCAAGAAAGTTTCCTTTTCAAGAAAATTTTCTTTTCTTTAAGGAGGGGTATGTTATGTATGACACTAGATACATGTTGTTATTGGATAAGGGAGATAACTCCTATAGCAAAATTATCAATACATCCTACAAAGTTCATATAATTAATTTAGGTTATAGAACTTTCTAGAATATTATCATGTATAAACAAATATGTTTGTAAACATGTTGATTAAAAGTAGGGATCTAGAATGATTTATTTCCAGAAAGTTCTGTCTGTTTATTTCTAGAAGTAGAAGGTTCTCCAATATTCTTGAATTAGGATTTAGCTATATATATTCCATGTGTCCAAGGCTAATCAGAACTGTAATGAGACCTGTAATGAGGCATATCAAGAATTGTACAGTGCCATATTAGATTCTATTGGGAGAGCTATTGTGACTTTATCTGTGGATTATTACAACACTTTGTGTGGATTTATTCATATTGCCTGGAACTTTACAAATCATCTGTAGACATTCATTTTCCTCCTGGATTTGTGATTATTGTTAATTTGAAACCTGGAAGGATCATACCAGGACATTCGCATACAGATAAGTAACACTTTAAATCATCGTATTACTCTTGTACCACCACCAATTACTTTAGATATTGTAAACCATCTCTGTATAATATTGTATATATAATTAAATTGTGTTTTGAATTTAGCTGGTGGTTTCTCATTTCTGTTATTCGTTCATGTAACAATGTTTACTTATCCACGATGTCTTTTCTTCAGACAAAAAGTTGATATTAAATACTAGTACTTGTCACCAATATAATGATGAAATACTGATATGTGTGTGCTTTGGTGAGAAATAATATACATGTTTTCCAAATTAAAGTTTTAAATGGATATTTTCTTTTCTACGTTACACATCTGGCTGATGACTTATAGTACACGATTGACCACACATTCCATCTGGTATAAATGTAGGTCATACGCCGGACACATGTATATATATACCTAATACACATACATACCAGTGATAGAGACCTCGTAAAAACAAGATGACATTATATGTCTAGTTGAATAAAATTACTCAGTCACCCCTGCGACTTCATGATAAACTGATCCAGTCTTAGGATAAGGTGAGTTCAAAGGTGTGATTGAATTAGGCATTTTTACGTTCGTCGGAATTAATTCATAACGTGCTTCAGGAATTTAGAAAATTGCCAGCTAGCTAACACGGAGATCCAACTGGGAACATCGACCAGGAAGACAACGCATCGTTGTATCGTTGTGCCTTCTAATCACACACAGTAACGGAAAATGTAGGAACACATTGAAGTGGGATGTTTATGGGAATAAAAAATATAACGATATGTGAAAGGCGTTTGGCTGTAATATCCAGACGCTAAAATCATTAACAAGTTTAAAATCATATTTGCTGGAGGTCATGCCGATTGGGGACATTATTGATAATATAGAGGAGATAAAGTCACTGACTAAAGTTGTTTACAGCCCGGCGCACACACTCATTCAGCGCTATGATACTACTACCAGTAGTTTGATAGCCAGATATTCAACCAGATGGCTCGACTCCATGTGGTGTGGATGTGCTTTAAGTAATGGTGGAGGATTCAGAAAAAAAAGTGTAGTGAAGAGGACAGTAGTGTTGTATAGCTGAGACTGAAGATCATGTAGCAGAACTACATCACTGACCGGCTCGGATGGTTACCATTATTAGCTAGCCACCAAACACACATGAACACCAGTACATGTTTAATAGTGCATTGTATGAGTACACCGGTGGCTTTAACAGTATATATAGTACGTATACATGATAATCGGACATAACGGTATCTTGAACGTTGAACAAATAGTTGAGGTAAATCGGGCATTCACTTGTCCTTGACATAAGCCTGCTGTGTTTACCAATATAAAAACTGCAGATCAAGCACACGCTGTTCGTTGTGTGTTTACCAATATTTACTTGGGTGTACACCGGAACTGAGGATCAACAGGATCACACGTTCTAGTGCTGAGGATGTGATGGTAAGTGTGTGTTACTATATTTACCACGTTATCGATCTATTTACTTAAAGGTTATACACAGGTCACTCCAATAGATGATCTACGTACCTGGACACGTACTGTTGAAATGTAATATAAACCTGCCTTTCGTCTTTCTTAGCGATGCTTATATTCCCATTCAGTACATCTAGTTTCACTTTCCTGATAAAAAGTATTATATAAATATTAACTTATTTCAAACAACATATCCTCACTATATAAGATTACCTCTATACTATGATAATACTAGTTTATTAATGATTATACGATCGTTAAGTTGTTCTGTGACACATATTGAATGTGTCACTAGCCATGGTATTTCGCAATACGTAAGATACTACGATGAGATGCAGTACGCCACTGGTGAGTACTACGTCACATATCTAGCACAGATCTTAGTGAAAGATGTATACAAACCAACGTTTTATCTAACACATCTACATTCTACCTTGAATCAATAACATCGTTTGTGGTAAAGTTCATCAGTTACGTGCCACTTTGACATCAGCATTATCAAAGGCCGACGTCTATGGAATCTTAACACCAAAGGAAGATGGGCTAGTCGTCAGATGTATCATACAATGGATAATTATTATCAAGGTTTTCAAAGTTCATATAACCGATATGTTTATGCTTTATAAGCTACAGAACGTGGTCTAATGCTACAGACAAATTAATCACTTCTATGAGACGAAACAATACTAATGCCTTAAAGCATACAAAACCATATATAATAATAATCCACACAAACTTTACGGTTAGTGCAGGACAATACAATATAATGATAAATAGCTCAGCTAACTCTAAATTATAATGTCGTCATACATAATGTAAAACAAATAAACAAATGTATGTAGAAAAAGACATTATGTTGATAAATGACATGGATGCTCCTGCTTGAGGAAAACGTCGTCAGTCCATAAATCAAAGTCAAATCTGATCACAGATGTATCACAACATCCTACTATGTGGTTCCATCACCCTTATTATATCGTTTGTCCGGTTCACCTGTATCGGTGGTTCATAGATAGAAATCCCAGTACGTACGCTGTTCTATTCCCGAAAGTATGGGGATGATGTCACCTTATGTATATATGCTCATTTAGAAACAGTTTGTTATAACATCATGTGTAAGTAGCTTTTCTTCCAAATTCTCTCACACACACACACACACACACACACACACACACACACACACACACACACACACACACACACACACACACACACACACACACACACACACACACACACACACACACACACACACACACACACACACACACATATATATATATGTATATATATATATATAATTTAAACACAGGTTGGTCATATTATGATTTAAAAGTATTTTAAAATATAAATATTGCACTGGGTTTCCATCAACCTCTGCAATTAAAAAAAGAAAGTTCATGACGTTAGAATATGCTTGCCTCGTTTTGTCAACGTACGCGTATAAAATTAAATAAAAAAAATAACATTAAAATGCAGTGCATATCCTCCACAGAAGTGACAACATTACGGTATGTGTTATCGTCAAAATATACAAGACATCTTCCTTCCACATTATTTCACCTTAGAGACAGTATTTCACTAATGAATTATTCAAGAGTTGTGCCGTACACACACTTGAGTAGGACACGTTGTTGGGGGCGACAGATAAAAATGTTGATTATAATTACTAAGGAAGAAGACGTAATTGGTATACGCCTGGTATGTACTGTCTTATTATCGCGTTAGAAAAATGAACCACTTCTAAATAATGACATTTTATGTGCGCATCATATCAATGGCCATAGCTACATTTAATTTGCATTGTATATTTCTTGTATCGTTCTCTAATTCATAACGTCATCATCAATATCGGTTACACTGCAATGTCATCCACACGACAATACACATATATAAAGTATTACAAAATGAGGATGGTCATGAAGATGATTATGATGATGAATGATGATGATGATAACGATTATAATGATGAATTATTATGATGATGTTGAATGATTATTATTATTATGATGATGATGATGATGATGATGATGAAAAGGATGATGATCATGATATTTCATGTTATTATTTTTTGGATTTTTTGTCACTTCTCATTGGTCAAAAACACGCCACGTGATCACCGATAAAAAAGTATATTGCACGATTTTTCCGGAAGTAGTTTATAGAAAAAGTATATTGCACGGTTATTTTTAGATAACGTTATCGTCTACGTTACCAAAACGCTTAGTGTTCTTGCCGCTTTGAAACAAACGCTTTGATGACCTGAGATTGAAGCGTAACCACAAAATGTGACAGACGACATTGATTGTTTCGGTTTCTATCAAAGATGTTGATGACTTCCAGCTGATGACTACAGTTTAAGCTTTTAAAGTTTCAATATAAACACGGTAGGAGAGTAGGAAATAATCGTATAATATTCATTAAGCTTCTGGAGCCATTGAATAGTGAATACGTTTGATATTTATTTTTAAAATTCCACCTAGGATACTTACAACATTAGGCCTAGGCTAATCCTACTGTATGTATACGATTTCTATTTTACGAAACGGAGTACTAAGCATAAGATAATGTATCCTAATGTCAATCTGTATCTGTTAATATATGTTTGACGTCGAAGTGTATTATTTTCAACGGAGAACAAACTGTACATTTAATTGACTGTGTCCTTAAGACATGGAGCTACATGTATAATGGAGTACATGTACATGTATGCAATTTACAAACACGCATGCACCGGGTCCATGTAATAAAAGCTTGAAGTGCATCAATTGATACCGTTTTCATATGTTGTTTTTGAATTATACATGTTACAAAATCATAGAATTGTAACTGTCATCACGTAGTAGAATTTACAATGCGATGCTCATTTAGTTTCACACTCATTTCAAAATGTAAAAAATCCAGAAAAATAATAAAACAATTATAGCATTTTGATTTCGGTCAATACATGGTTATATCGACCACAGAAAAAATATCGACCTCGGACAACGTCCTCGGTCAATATTTTTTCTTTAGTCGATATAATCATGTATCGAACTCATCAAAATGCTTTATTTGTATATTGTTGATGGTGATTATGACAACGATGATGATGATAATGATGATGATGAGTTTAATGATTATGATGTTGAAATTGATTACGATGATGATGATAAAGATGATGTGGATGATTAAGAGGATGACAATGATGATGTAATATAACATTATTATATGAACATATCTTTTTGAAAAATAAAAGATAATACAAAAAAGTATTACATTATGGAATATATATATATATTGAGTACCATTTTATGAAATATATCCTAGATACCCTACTATCAACATAAACGTGACCCTATCTGTAAATCATGAATGTCCGCATTCATTCGAGCAAGATTACTTTTATTTGCGAAATTATGTACTTTTAACTATTAACTGATGTTCTGATTGACATTATAAGACTTGAGATATGAAGTTTTTGTAGGGGTTCTAACAACCTTCAGCTTGAAGTATCCTGTGTTAACTGTTTATATCTGGGTGACAGGAGTAATTAATGAGATATATGTCTCCACATCATAGCCTCAGACCAATAACACATGTACTTATCAAAGTGAGTGCTGTAGCCTTGATGACCAGTCAATCTTATTAAACTGAAAGCTTTGACTACTGGGGAGAGATCAAGTGTTGTCGAGTGGAAGGATTAGCAAAAATGCATAACAATGTTTAAGACAAATATGGCGCTACGTGGGATGAAATTGTGATGTTTTAGATTAGTATCTGATGGCTTTAATATCACAAAGGAAATGATCATAATGAAATTGTTTTGATGTTTTGTTTGTTGAAACAACGATTTTCTCTGATCATACCCCGTTTCCCTTTTGTGACTTATGGTGGAATTATAGGCCAGTACCTTATATAGGTAATAGGTCTTAATGTTTCGTTTGAAATTGTGACTTTGGTGGGTTTGACTTGATGCCACAGAAAACACGTTCGATTCTGTAGCCCATCCTGTTTGGAGAAAGTTCGTCCTTTTATTAAGATTTTCATTGAATAAATACAATCTGTTTTGTGGTTTTACTACGACTATGATCACATTTACATGATCTTTGTGACTATACTTCTGTAGTTACTGTTATAGTTTCTTCATTCAACACTTCGTTTTACAATGTGACCTAAGTGTTTCTTGTTTGTAATTTTACATGTACTGTTTACATAGTGTAATGGAGATTTGACACAGGAAAATATATTTTTTTCCAAACTGATTAAAATACTGATATTTATTCTTTCTATGTCTCACAAAGCTTCCATTTCTTAATGGTTCACGCTATCATGGACATTTGGGTTAAAGCTAAAATTACAACACGAATCTAGGAAGTAAATGTAGCGGAACAAAATGAATTTTAATTTCAGTAAGAACATTCTGTGCTAATTTTACAAAAAAAATCAGTAATTTCGTTTTTGACAGTTTTCCATAAACCTTATATACGGGTATTACCTACTAAATACCTGTGTGATATACCTCAAAATGACTAAGAGGATGACAATTAGACAATACCATATGTTTTATATTAGACTGACGTACATAGTATCAAGGTCATCTTAAATGTCCTCAGAAGATGAACCCTATGGGCCTTTGTCATAGGGATCTGTATGTTTATAACATTTCTAGTTTCGTATTGTTTAAACGTCCTTACGTTGACGTAAATGTTAGATGGATTTCACCGGACCAGCTGCAAATTGGATTCCAGCTTTATTACAGTAGCGGCATTTTTTGTTAGAAAGTAAGATTGTTTTGTCTTACATAATACATCAGCCTATTATTCCATTAAGGACATGAAAGTAGAATCAGAGAGCTTGGTCGGGATTTAATTGTCCCAGCGGTGTAGACAAGATGTCAGTTTTATAATCTTACGGATACTGGAAGCAAATTGAAGCAAATTGAACTGGTTTATAGGCCTCCAATAACATTACACAGCACGAGCAATTTACCAAAGGAGAAATAATCAAATTTTCAGAATTCAATAAACATTCCTAATTTGTGAATATCTCTTATTACATAATACTATTACACAAGTCCATCTCTGCTGATATTTATATGGAGAAGTACAATTTTACCATGGATAGCTAGCGAGGCTCATATTTGTGCGATTTCGTGAAATAATTGTGGAAACATCATCAGTCAAAGTACGAGGAATGTTTCACTGATATAAGTAATTATAGTTTTATTGTTTGAAGTTAAAAACAAAACACAAATTTTTGTACCAGCGAGAGTAACCGACGCTATGCTAATTCATTTGGAACTTTCCGCTATATGACAAATATAAAACATAAGAATTGCTGTGAGACAAAGACAATTACAAGGTATATATGCAGACCCTATGAGCCTCGTGCTTTCGTCGTGTCTCTTTGTTACTTTCCACGTTTCCTTAATTTGCTTTTTGTTGTTGGTGGTTCTTCGATAGTCGCCTTCGAAAACGTATAACCCGACATTAGGTCAGTGTAATAACTGTAGGAAGGGAATCCAATTGTTTAAGAATTCTTTCAGGGCTAGCAACGAGTAAGTGATTATTGTTTTCATTTGATATCAAACATATACATACTACAGTATTTAAAGGGGAAATGCCTGTATTACTTTGATGGATGCTATTCAAACGAAATCATTATGGTTTATGTAACAATTTATTATTCGTTTTACGTCATAACGGTATCGATAATCACTTGTTATTGATATCATTGTAACCAAATAGTAGCTTCATGTGAAGTTTTAATAATGTATCATTTTATATGATAACGGCGACAACGGGCCTTACAATATTTCAAGGTTCAAAGAGATTTTAAACGCACGGAAACAACAAATGGAAGCTATCTATTGATATTAGCTGGTTGGTGTCAAAGGCCCGTGGGTAAATAACGTCATGTATCATGTTACAACACAATACACACACTGCGTAGTTTCTATAAAACATACAGTTCATCTTGTTTACTGTAGGCGGATGATAAAAAAGTTCGGATCAGAATGCTACATTCTTAAATCATTGTTAATAATGTCTTAGCCTGAATAAGTGTTTACTTATAAGTGTTTACTTATCCAGGCTAAGACAGTATTAACATGATGATTTGTACAAATAAATATATAATTTTGAGACTTGCTCAGCTAGGATCGACCTTGGTGTGATTTTAAAGACATTCATCAGTAACAGCCTTTCTTTCTCCACTCAACATGGATCATTTTTGTTTTACCTTCATGGCAAGTAAAATTAACTTCCTAGTCTAAAACGTTCAATTCCACAGATAGGGAATTTATAATTGATGTGAAGTGCTCTTTTCCTTTGACATGACAATTCATTTTGTTTCATGAAGTATTTCTTTGCATTAGATTTCTTACCCTTGACCTTAGTTACTACAAAGTCGTTAATCAACACATCAAATTAGTTTAAATTACTGCAGCAACCATAGTTTCAAGGACACTCAAGAAATGTTTTATTGGGAGAATCTATCCTTAGCTGTCATTACAATAGGCAGTCCTATCTGAAACCGAGAAAAAAACCTCATTTGTCAATGTTTTTATGAGCAATCTAACAATGCAAAACATACTGTTGATACGTAAGAAGATTTTGTGTTAATTGATGCAAAGACCTAATAATACGGCTGGTCAGGTATGACTTACTGTAAAATAACATAATGCTTAAAACGTTTTATATTTTTTTAAACGTTTTAAGTATACATCATCAAGAGAGTTCAAAACGACATCAAACTAGAAATTTAATTTACGCTTCATAAATCTTTTAACTGATGACATCTGCGGTGTTTCTTATGGAAATCACACAACCAAAACGTTATGTTGTAGTTATATCTCGTTTTCTTTGGCTCAATACATTCCGAACAAAATGCATGACTGAATTTCTGCCTTAAGTAGGCGAAATCATTTTAAAACACTGGCGTATATCGTAAGAATGCAGAAAGTCAATAATCTATTGGCCGCTACAGACGTTGCAGCTGAGAGAACCTAGATCTCAGATGTGGTCCTGTGTGGTTAGCGTGGATTCGTCTAATTAAAATAATGGGCATGTGGAGGCATGTTGCAGGTTCTATACGTAGTTAAGGTGTATATGTTGACTAACATTTTATACATGTTTTATACAAGAGATATTGAATTTTAGTTAATAAGAATAGAACGCCATGCCATCATAACAAAGATATTAAAAGTGGAAAATTCCAAGAGATAGGTCAGTTTTTCGTAAGTTCTTTCTTTTATCATAGATAAGAGAAATATGGATGCAACAATCATGATGGAAATACCGCATCTGCTAAGCTAGAATGCAAGCAATCTGTTCTCCCTCTGGAATCGGTTGCTCTTTAAACATGAAACATATTCTGTCTATTGTTAATCCAAGGTCGAATTAGGCCCGATATCAAAGGAATGGATCAGAATATATATCGTGTGTGTGGCCCATGCATCCGCCTGCATCGACTAAAATGGTGTGGAAAACCCTCATATACATATCTGAAATGGCGGTGTCGGCCTCTGACAAACACCTATAGAGAGGTGAAACGTCAATGTAAGATTCTTACATCTCCACCATTGATCAAATAAACCAATGATGTGATTTAACGATGAAATGAGAGATATAAGAAACGGTAACTCACATATTGATAAGAAAAAAAGTAAAAGTCAACATTACTTTATTGGTCGATAGGTTGATGTTTCATGGTGAAATACAATACAAATACTCTTTTTTCGTTACGAAGACCTATTTAATGTCTGTTGGCCAACTCGATTGTCACTGGAGCGTGTACAGTGACGTCAGGGACGCTCACTCTTCCGGACTATTAAACGCTATTCCACTAGTGTCTTTTAGGAATATTCTTTACTTGTCTACTGGAGTGATATATGATAATTGATGTCATATAGAATTAAACAAGGAAATAATAATCTAAAAAAATCAGCAGTCCCCAAGCCCAGAAGCCCAGAAGTCATTAACACCTTTCAAATGTTCATGATTTCTGGTATCAACATAAAGAATTATACATATGTTATTATTTTGGTTTATTAAATCAGTTATATAACCTCAGTCATGTGAACTAAGGTCAATTCTTGTGTCTGTATTAGTCATAATGCATTTGTTACAAGGCACTTCGTTTAACTAAACATTCCATACAATTAGTGTTTCCAATCAATCAACTAAACATTCTATACATTTAGTATTTCCTATCAATCAACTAAACATTCCATACATTTAGTGATGCCTATCAATCACTTTCTCGAGCGCCACATTCAAAATTGACCCAGTGATTGTGAAAACTGGGTATTCTGAAAGCTGTCAGTTAGTCATAGCAAGCATGGAGTACGTCTAGCCATGATAACTACGTGGACTGCATCGAGAATAATACAACAGATGGAATCATTTTAAAAGTCTTTGCGACGTTATCACGATAAAGATGGGACAAATCAGTACTTTTAAAAGAGACTGGACTGAATTGAAGTAACGTGTTCTAAATTGGACTCGGAGCTATGACGTAGCCTTATCGAAATCTCCTCCCCTTGATGATAAAACTTGACATTTCTGCGAGAGAGAAGATGATTGATTATCATTGAAATGATAAAATAATTTTCTATCTCCAACCTTAGAACGGCTTATCGGACTTACATGTTAAAGCTGTTTAAAGATCAATACATAGAGCTAGATGTCCCCCATCTTCTGTCTGACCGACATATGGATGTTTTAATAGTATCATTTAGTAGCAATTGTTTGATGTAATCTATACGAACAGCGGGTGTAGCCACGCTTGCGTCGCTAATGGCTTCTGCGAAATAATATACACTTATACCTATGCAAAATGAAATGATACAAAAACGTAGATGCATACTCTCTGTCTCTGCAGTTTAAGTGTGATGTCTGGTTCTCCATATGTTTGTTGATACCCCGATGTTTTTGAGGATGTGTTACCTAATGGCAGCACTATAATGTAGCATGATTTCCCGCTATTATTACGAGGTTACTGGTCGGTTGATTGACCATGCTAAGGTCAATTAATATAATATATATAGGTATATGATGCAATATTTTAATGCAAAACACACATGCCTGGATACGCATGCAGAGCACATTCAGCCGAGGCAGCCAGTGCATATTACTGGTTATCGGTAGGATGTCCAGAAACTAAAACTAAACCAAACTCTATCATATGTAACACATGTAGGTACCTGGTGTGTATTGGCTTTTGACACGGTCTTAATGTTGACCACTGTAATGAAGGTTCTAGGTTAAATCCTCTGAATCACGCCTTATTATACAATGTATACAACTGTTAAAAATTATTCTTAACATTCAGTATAAAGGAAGAGGATACTGTTGAGTGGCTGACAGTATTCATTAGTGAGATAGCAATGTCAATAGGATAACAGTTCTCCTATCAGATTGGCAACAGGTCCACTATCACATGGGTAATAGTTCCACTATTACATGGGTAACAATTCCGCTATCACATGGGTAACATGTCCACTATCAGATGGTTAACAGTTCTACTATCACATTGGTAACAGTTCCGCTATGAAGAAAAGCTGGAGTACCCGGAGAAAAACCACCGCCCAGCGGTCAGTACCTGGCAACTGTCCCACATGGGATTCGGACTCGCAACCCAGAGGTGGAGGGCTAGTGGTAATATGTCGAGACATCTTAACCACTTGGCCACCGCGGCCCTAAATTGGAAACAAGTCCACCATCACACGGGTAGCAGTTCCACTATCACATGGGTAATAATTCCACTATTACATTGGTAAAAGGTCTACTATCACATTGATAACAATTCCATTATAACATGGGAAACAGCTCTACTATCACATGGGTAACAGGTCCACTATAACATGGGTAACATTTCCACTATAACATGGGTAACAGGTCCACTATCACATGGGTAACAGTTCCAGAATACATAACAATAATATACATGTAATATAATTAAAAACAATAGACGCATGCATCACAGGTAGCTCAATATGGAGAGCACTCTGGCTACTGTTGGGAGGATCCTGGGTTCAAATCCCGACATGGCCGTGCATTTTCCGCTTTTACTAAATAACATCAATGGTTATTTTGACATGCGCTCTTTTGATGAATTTAAAAATATGTGATACTTAAGATATGAAAGCAAGTTTTGATGAACTTTCCACCAAGAGAAAGTACATATCATCAGACCTTTCCACCAAGAGAAAGTACATATCATCAGACATGGACCCGTCTCTAAAATCTTTCTTTTCATTGCTTTTCTTTATAAAATCAATTGAGGTTTCCCATTCGGTTAAGAAATATTGACAAAACTTGGCCTTTTATCTGAAACTGTTAATTTGAAAGACACCTTTTTATATCTATCAAAGAAAATTCATTAAGTGGAGAGAGCTGAATTGGTTCTCATTTCCGCACACGTAAGTCTACCCAAATATCTCGGGAGTTCGGCACATTTACATCTTTAATGTAAGTCTGATAAAGCATTCGGAGGTACATTTTCAATTTAAGTCTGCCCTAACATCATGGAGGCTATCTTTGTTATCAGACGGCCTTGATTAGATTAAAGAACATTGCTTGGGTAAGCAGTCTTTAATCCCTGGATTACGTTCTATGGCGTATAAATAGGATAACTGTATGTGTGCACGAGAGACGTGTACAGTACATGTTGTCTTGTAATTTCAGTCTCGTAATGACGATAAAGAGTTGTAAGTCTAGGATTTAACAATAACGCTACCACACCCAATAGTAAATCCGTTATTCACCACTCGTACAGTAATTTATTGCAATTCAGAAAAAAAATCACTTTATGTTCAAAACTTTACAAGGTTAATCATTTGTCCAAAGTAGATGCTAAAGTTGCCACATTCTTGTTTGCAAATATACTGAAAATATATACAGCTTCTAACAATAAAGGCCACATTTGATATCACCTAAAAGACTGAACTTCTATTTGGCCTGTTTGATTTTACCAATAGTAATATGTTCCGGATATTTTAACTATTGATGAAATGACGGTATACTGTTGTATAAATTTACGAACGAAATTCCTTATCTATATTGTATTATTTGTATTGAGTTGATCACTCGCCCCTGTGATCAAAGCTTTAGGGTCCTGAACGGTATGCGCCGTTATTAATTTGATAATAGTAGTTTTGATCGGTATTGGAGCGACTTGTCAGTACACTGTGTGGGGGTGGAATGTGCGTTTCGGTGTCCCTGACGGCATGCGTCAGTAAGAGTCCCTGACAGCATGCGTCAGTGAGAGTCCCTGACGGCATGCGTCAGTGAGAGTCCCTGACTGCATGTGTCAGTGAGAGTCCCTGACGGCATGCGTCAATGAGAGCCCCTGACGGCATGCGTCAGTGAGAGTCCCTGACGGCATGCGTCACTGAGACAGCACTATAGAAGAGTCCAACTATAACTTAGTACAAGGAGAGACAGCATGAATATGCCGTAGCCTCCAGAACTATTGAATGGGCGTTAGGCCTAATCACCCTAGCAGACGGCCAAACTACTCCAAGATCCTAATTATCATACATTAATTTACATGATACGATGTACCTTAGCATAACAGAAACACTTCATATAGTCGTGAGAATGTAAATTTTTTGTTTGTTTGTTTGATTGATTAACGTTATATTAACAGCTATTGTGCGGTGTTGTTGCGTGTTTGTTGTTCGAGGTGCGTGATTTGGGAGACTGTGGTATATTCATGTTGTCTTCTTGTATAGTGGAACTGTTGCCCATTTTATAGTGCTATATCACTGAAGCATGCCGCCGAAGACACCAAGCAACACACCCATCCCGGTCACATTATACTGACAACGGGTGTACCAGTCGTCCCACTCTCTGTATGCTGAGAACTAAGCAGGAGCAGAAACTACCAACCACTTTTATAGACTTTGGTGTGTCTCGGCCAGGGGACAGAACCCAGAGCCTTCCTCACAGTGGCAAACGCTCAACTCAAGGCCAAACGTGTGGCGTTAGGAAAGATATAGTTGGTTAGGAAGAAGAGAAAAAATAAGATCCTAAATTTAGTCGCCTTTTACGATCATGCAATAGGGGCAGCAGGTACAATTCTAACGCCCTACCTGCAGGGCCAGAATGTAAACAACTGGATCATTTACTGTAGTCATACTTTCTGTTACAACTTAGTTCGCGTCTATATGTTCGGTCGAGAAGTTTATTACGTAAACCAGACCATGTTATAATTGCCAGGGAGAGACATTATTATTACCGCACACGTGTTTTCATTTAGATGATGAATTTCATAAGGCCAGTGTGTTATTTATTGAAATGCGTTATACAAACACCATTTCCGACAACGATTCACTATTTATTCTCGTAAGGTCTAGGTGATTGTGTCTAGAATAAAAAAAACAGGTCAGAGAACATATTGCAGAGCTATTTTAGATGCTGAAATAGTGCCCAATACCAATCAATCATCGGATAAATCGTGCCAGAAAAGTTTAAATTAAATCTACCTTGGATGGTATAACAGGTATATTATCCGGATCATGGTGGTGGCATTAATCATCTGCTGCATGTGTTTTACCCGCTCCTATTACACATGAACATATGAATGAAGCATTAGAACACACAATCATGCCAAGAGTCGAGATAACAAATTATCGTGAAAGTATCAGCTTGTAATTAGCTATGGTTAATGTATATGGAATGGTTTTACAGATAGTGTCACTTATCACCTACATGTTTGTAGCATAGAAATAAGCATAACCCAGTCACAGTTATTATGTTTTATTGGTAGCTGGAAACGTCGGCCAAAGGATGGAAAGTCATAGCCAAATACAACCACATCAAAACGATTGTTGTTAATATCCGTGCAATAAGCTATGAATATAATAATAAGAATTGCTAACGGTTCATTTTGATTATTTCCGCCAGTCAATCATATGTGGTGTTCTCGTGCCCTACGTGGTCAGCGTTCTTGTTTTTTTTCTTTTAAAATATTGTTTCACTTATTTTACTCTTTTTTTCAATTAAGAAGGAAATGCAATGAACTCCAATCAGTCCTCGATTTTAAGGTCCATTCCTATGTAAAACATACCACATTCAGATAGAATGAAATGAATTCTTAATCAATTTAGCAATAGTCATGCAATAGAAATGATTGTGTTGTTGACACACAAGAAACATTACCAGAATAAAATATCGAGGTGTGTCTGAAGAGGAGTCATTAATTAAGCCTTCCGATATAACGGAAACACCCGCCAACACACATAATACTCAACATCTGTGAATGAGTGACGTTTTTCGAAAAGATACAGCCACGTAATTTACATAGAAATTAAATTCACGTAAAAATCAAACGCGGACACGATTCCATTTTGATTTTATGGTACTGTGATAGAAATAGAACTGTAGATTTGATGATGTATGGAACTAGATTTGTATTTAAGAAATCGCGAATTGTCATTTAGACATGTCTTTCACATGCATATTTAATGTAAGTTTTATGAAATGTCACATTAATATGCATGCGAGGGAATGAAAATGCAAACATGCGTTTAGAAAGTATAGTAAATTTTAAACTTTCATTATATTGCACATTTAAACTCCATTCTTCAGTTTCCATTTTCATTTGTAACGTTGAACAACATAGTGAGTGTTAACACAGCACTTGAGCGGTATTTAGACATGTAATATGATATCTACATAACGACAATAACGGCTAAAACTGTCGCCAGAGTAGCAGACTAATACCCCCGCTCGGGTTCTGTGTACCAAATTTTATCAAGATCTCTGAAATAGTTTAGGAAAACTTTGCCGGATAAAGTTGTATCTACATACAAACAGACGGACGGACGGACACCCCTCCCTTTACTTCGTTGCGGGGGAGAAAAGTGTAGAGGGAATGGCAATACATTTAACGTGTGCATTTTTTAATAACATTGAAATCCTTTGAATGAAAAAGAATCACAAGGGCATGTAAATAACATACGGCTGTATTAACACACCAGTCGTCAGCTATCATAGTTAAGTGTGGGAATATTTTGAAGGTATGTAAATCAGGGTTCAGACCATAACAGAATTATCTTCATTTACGTCGTCTTGAACTGCTGGCGAATAATGGAAACCAGCAGGATTGTCATGTGAAATAAAATTTCATTTAGCGTTACGGTAATAGTTTGTTTTGACGATACATAATTTTATACTGTCTAGGGTGATTACACTTACGACAGTTATCGCATTAAAGTTTTGACATTTCGTTCGATATATAGGGCCGCGATGACCAACTTAGTATCACTAGCCAGATTAGCCTTACTCATCTTCACAAAACATTAGCTTTCTTTAATGACTCTGGCTGTAATGAGGAGACGTACATGTACAAAATACACATCGTTCAATAAACTGTTATGAGGAGACGATGTACGTACAAAATACACATCATTCGATAAACTGTTTTACGTTATTTCAACTTTAAATGGAAACACCGCGAATGTATAGACAAAAGAGTTTTAATTCTACTAGTTTCCAGAAAGACGATGATATTTATCAGGTGTATACTGCAACTGTTGTATGATCTGATAACAATTATCTCCGTTGTTTGAGCAGAATCTTAAAACAGTAATTACTATAGTCTTGTTTAGGTCCGTAGGCAGAGCTCATATCCGCAAAATGCTTAAGATAACACGATTGCTAGATATACCTAGAACGAATGAGGCACTTGAACAAGAAGAAACACATTAAGTGCAGTTACCTTGGAATGTTAATGAAGGTATGCGTCCTACCAGCAGAGGAGAATCACATCGTGTAGTAATTTTAAAACTGCGGTGAATAGATAAAAATTACTCAAACCTTAATTATGTTAACAAGGGATATTAATAACACAATTCAGAATTATTGTAGGTTATTTCAATATCGCTTAATACAATAACACAAACTATATAAATACTAAATTTGAATTGTATTACATTGAGAGTGTCTGACAACCGGCTTTGATCTGCCCATGTGAGTAGCGCGGTACGTATCAATATTAATAATTGCCAAGATGTGGGGCGTTTTCCGAAATCTTTAATTCTACCTGATCTAATACCAGACATCACGTCGGAAACACTACCTCCATGTTCTGGATTTGATCAACAAACGTCTGTCTTTGGTGGTATAACAATGTAGACGAGCATTAAAAATTCTAAATAGTCTGTTTAAACAATTCATAAATGATTTTAACTGTTTTTGTACAAATACTTATACAGATATGTATGATGATATAATATTTACCAACATCTTGTCTCACAGTTCAAAATCAACATCGGGCTAGTTGGAGATAGATGTCGGGGATTAGTTTTAATCGTACACTGGTACATTCAGTTCGTATCAATTATCAACATAGGTTATTAGGAAATACTATTCTTGGCCATCAAACACATTTTGGTAATGTCATTCTAGATAATAGCTTTTAATCATGCATAGAGCATAACAAATAGTGTATTTATTCTTTCTACTTTGTCAATATACTTTCGTCGGCATGCTTCAGTGATATAACACTATAAAAAGGGAAACAGTTCCACTATACAAGAAGACACAACACGATAAAACCGCAGTCTCCAAAAACATACACCACACAATTCATACAAATATGACACCGCATACATGGGAGACCGCCCTAACATAGTTAACCAAACAAACAAATTATTGTTAAATGGGTATTCTCTACACCAACGATGATGCATCAATTATAAATTATTTATCATTTGACCAATGGAAATAGTAGGTATTTTTTTGAGAAGGCATACCATTATGGGATGGTAAACAATTTTTCCGTTCAACATTTCTGTGTCTTTGTACTTGACCAATAATGGTGATTTATACATATTTATCAGTATTGTCATCATACGTCTCTCGTGATGAATATCCATGCATATATTTATTCCGTTCTGATATCACTTACCCCAAAGAAAACATAAATATTGATTATCACATTGTAATATAAATGTGTCAACGGAAATACTAACGAAATGACGACTGTCACTTGAAACCGATTGTTGTCGGAGTACTCATGATAAATATATACGACAAAACAAGAACTACAAATAGTGAGTTATCATCGTTGTGACTACTGGTGGCTGTACATGTAGGTTTGTAAGAAAATTAAAAAAACGGTATGTGGATTATATTGCTTTGGATTTTGGTAGAAGATGGAATCGAGAAATAAAACGCTGATGTAGCCTCTATTACGCACACTGTGATAGTAACACGAATTGTAATTTCGTTCCATGTTTCATTCCTAAT
This sequence comes from Argopecten irradians, assembly GCF_041381155.1. Taxonomy (NCBI): domain Eukaryota; kingdom Metazoa; phylum Mollusca; class Bivalvia; order Pectinida; family Pectinidae; genus Argopecten; species Argopecten irradians. The sequence continues at coordinate 1,381,850 of NC_091135.1, forward strand.
TCTGGTTTTACTTCCAATTTCGACACCTGCTTTTTCTCAATAACAAGTAATTAGTTTTTTTCCATATATCCTAATAGCTTTTGGAAGTTAGGAGATATTTGAAATTGATCTTGAGGCGGGTATAATGAGTTTATAGATTAAAGAAACGCGTTGTCCATACGTTTGCATGCCTGGCGAAGGACTAACATCGTATCGCCCCTTAGGGGTAATGACTATCCAAGGATTTTATTCATTTTATCGGTAAATAATAAAAACACTAATATTGAAAAGATAGTTTATTACAAGCGAGTTGCAATCTGTAGGATTTTTCCGACCATTCTTAAACACAATTTCCAACTTTGATTTGATCCATAATTTTCCGATAAATTCTGTCATACCATATTTAGGTTTGGAGAGTTCAATTTACTCCATCAATTTATGATATAAAAGGCATTAGCAGACGCAGTTCTAACACCACATTAATGTGTTCCATCGATCGGTGCGACCTTCCGGGAACGTAGTTTAATTAATTTTCTGACTTGGCTCCTAACCCATACACTAATTCTATAGAGGATCCTGGTGTCACTCTATGACGTTCTCACTACGATAATCAGCTACCATATCACGTGATCTCAAACAGGGTTCAACTTCCCACCATTCTAAAGTGTCTGCTGGAACCCAAAGAAGATAGCATTTCAATTTCCACCGTTTCCAACGACTGTGTAAACGCAAAAAGAAGATGTGATCTCCATTTACGATATTTCCGATGTTTTGCGATTCAATCGTTCTGTTACGTCCCCATGCCTTACACATGTTAGTAACGTTTTACAAATTTGAACTCAAGAAGATTTGGTATGAGAAGGACATTCGTATATTTTTATTACTTTTATGACATAAAAATTGATACATGTGCAATTGCCGTTCGGGACCATCATAACATATTTCGCCAATTCAGATTGGAGTTGTGAGACATTGACCTTGGTCGTATTTGTTACGCACGTACATGTATGATTATTTAGATGCATGCTTTACATGTATTTAGTCATTTGTGTAAGCTGGCATTTGTTTTAAGATTATTCAGGGGCACTTTGTGCACAAGCCTTCTATGTATGTACATATGTCTTTACGTGTACTTATAGCATTTACAAAAGTATCCTACCGAAACGTCCATAAATGGAGTGATGCTCTCTACTCAATAAATATCTGTAATTGATACATGGTTCGACATCTGTATAATTCTGAGGTTAAACAGAGGTTACGTGGGGGTATGCCTGAGCAATGCAGTTTTCGTTGTCTTAGTCGTAAAGATGTTCGCATTGTCTTCAGTGGTAATGATCTGAATGAGTCCGCATTGCCTTCAGTGTTAATGATCTGAATGAGTCCGCATTGCCTTCAGTGGAAATGATCTTATTAAATTTGCATTGCCGTCAGTGGTAATGATCTTAATAACCAGTTACATACATACTAATCTGAGATCGTTAAATTATTTGAACAGCAAAAATGACTTGCATAAATGAGTAAACTGTTTCCTCGTCAAAAGGCTGTGTAGTCGAAAATTTGAAGAAGAAATTCTTCCATCAGGACGGTCATATAAAAAAACAGCAGGCATTCCGACGAAAGAACTTATATTTGAAATTGCGAAGACACATCGAATCAATTGTTCCAAAAATATGACATTTATCAAGTAAAGGTTCTGGCTCCTTTTGTGAAAAGTATCATAAATTGATCTTCAACATAAAAAAGCATGGATAAGAAAATATGTACTTATTAAAAAAATATCCTGTTGGTTTTAAAAATAAAGAATGATGTATTGTTTTGAAGGTTAATACATCGTTCTTGCATTGTAATTCCAGAGCGGGTTAAGGTCGACGTCTGGGAATATTGAAACATAACACCAGCTCACCGTGTGTAGAATTTACTGCAATCCTAATGGTTAGGTTTATCTGTCAGATGGAACTATATATTACAGAAAACGGGATTTCACAGAAATTAGTGTTTCTCCGGATCAATTTTGACATGACATTTTACGAGAAAAGAATCTTTATTTGCCAGACAAGAATATATAGCTTTTTAGAGAAGGGGACATGTCAGGGAAGGCGGGAATCAGTGAGTGAACACACATGTACCCGTCATTCAGAATACCCTGAAGAGACAGCCATAGAACCACGTAATCAACACTCCTGGTCCAATCTTCAGGAGATTTTATTTCTAAATCTATATATGATGCCCACCTACATTTGTAAATGTAGGCAAATAAAAAAAGGTTTATGAGAAAGGGAAAATGGGAAGATTATCATATTGTACTTGAAAGTAAATTATCTTCGGCAAAAGATATTATAAAATACATTTATTTCAAGAGGTATTACCCATTACCATTTTAATGACTTTGCTTTATTAGGAAAATCTCTCATATGTACATATGAATGGATATTCTACCCGAGAGAAATAAAATGTAGTAAAACCCGGAACTTTCTGAAGGCTATACAACATTTTGTGATCCCGAAGGTAGAATATCTCTGTCCTTCATATCCACATTTGAAGAACTGTTTTTCTCTCACACGTTGACGTATTTATCAAAATTTTGTAACACGGGGGTAATCGTGTTACATCGGTTTTCAATTCCGTCAGAGTGGTACAATGGTATTTCAATTCCGTTAGAGCAAAATGTTGGCTACATATTCCGTCAGAGCTAGATGTGAGAGATAAGCGACTTTAATTACATATAGAAAGATTACTATTGTGTAATATGTTTCGATTCTTGAGGTATGTCACAACATCACTATTTCGAACACTTTATTAATTGATTTTTGGCGAGTGTGTATATATAACTTCAGATGAATGCATATTTGTATAAGAAATATGTCAATTAATTTAAATTAAGTTTTGGATATATAAAAATGTTCAGAAAAGTGTTTTGTTAACAAAACAATATAAGGATATTATCATTGATCATAATAACAGATCAAAGTCGGCGAAAAAGACAATTTTATGGCAGTTTGCTTTGATCGAATAAACTATTTGGAACAATGATATATTTTCCGTTCACTACTGATACAATTTCCGTTACCTACTGATTGAGACATGATACAATTTCCGTTCATCTTCAATTAAGAAATAAAAAATTTAAAGACCAAGAAAAGCGTTTTATTACTGTTGTAATCGGAAAAAATGTATATAATCTACGAGTGCGAAGCACAACAAGTGAAAAGAACACATTTAAGTTTCCAGCTTACTAGATGAAATATTATGAATATTCTATTTATTACATTGTTTTCTTGCTCTCATCTACAGTATATCGTTTTTATGTTCACCTTATATTTTACTGCGAAAAATACACTATAATTGTCTAATACCTTTTCAATTAGTTATTGAAAAGTATTAATATATGCTGACCAATGAGTTTAATAGACATCGCTGTGCAGGAAGGAGGAGTACCAGGTCATCAGAAAGGCCAAGGAAAGAAAAGGGGAACTGGCTGTTATATGGTTGAACTGGCAAATGCGTATGGTTCACGCCGGAGTAATCTACTAAAGGATTACTATGACAGACTTCAGATGAAACTTACAGTGCAGGATTACACAACAACCTGGCAGCGTCTAGAAGTCTGGAATAGATGTGGCAGTGATCTTATTATCTACGGCTATGAACCTGCTGGTTAATTTTATGGTTTGTTTGTTTGTTTGTTTGATTCATTAACGTCCTATTAACAGTTATGGTCATGTAAGGACGGCCTCCCATGTATGCGGTGTGTTGCGTGTATGTTGTGCGAGGTGCGTGTTTTGGGAGACTGCGGTATATTCATGTAGTGTCTTCTTGTATAGTGGAACTGTTGCCCTTTTTATAGTGCTATATCACTGAAGCATGCCGCCGAAGACACCAAGCAACACACCCCACCCGGTCACATTATACTGACAACGGGCCAACCAGTCGTCCCACTCCCTGTATGCTGAGCGCTAAGCAGGAGTAGAAACTACCACTTTTAAAGACTTTGGTGTGTCTCGGCTAGGGGACAGAACCCAGAGCCTTCCTCACAGGGGCGAACGCTCAACTCAAGGCCAAAAGTGAGGCGGTGCCAAGGGAGGCATTAGGAAAGATAAAGTCAGTAAGGAAGAAGAGAAAAGATAAGATCCTAAATTTAGTCGCCTTTTACGATCATGCAATAGGGGCAGCAGGTACAATTCTAATGCCCTACGATGAGTAGAGGGCCATGGATGAAAGCAGGTATTCGACAGCCTTCAGTTAGAACTTTCATGGACGAGTTGACAGTAAGCACAAAGACAGTAGTCTACAGTAGTAAGGGAGATTGATTAAGTGGAATCTAAGGGAAATTAAGAACATTATCAGCTGGGCTCGAATGGAGATTAAACCCACGAAGTCTAGAAGTTTGGTATCGAAGAAAGGGAATGTTATCAACATACATTTGAGATAAGGAGAAGACATGATTCCAACCGTGTCCAAGAAACCAGCGAAATGCCTTGGTAAATAAATACTACAACGACTCATTGAAAATGGTTTGCAAAGAGGACAGTGAATGAAGTAGAGTCATGTTTGAGGCATGGTGACATCGCGTGAAGTGTGACAGTGGGTAGGCAAGGACTCGGTGTAACAGCTAGAGCAAGATGGGGAACAGCTACGGATGAGAAGAGACAGCTTGTACATAAGGAAGTCCGCCAGATGGAGGAACATACAAGAACGGTTCGGGCAACAAGCATGAAGAGGTAGGCAGTTAGTTAAATTGGGAAAGTACTCGTCCAAAGAAGTTGACATGTAAGGGAGTGGGCTACTTGGTACGGCTGGGAATTGGCAGTTGCGAGCAAATCTGGAATGCCGAATGCAGTTTCCACCAGAGATAACAACTACAAATCAAAGACCAGATATTGTTATATGGTCTTTGTCTACCAAACAGGTAGTGGAGTTGATCGTACCATGGGGAAACTGCGTATGAAAGGAAGCGGGCAAAAATAGCAGGATCTAGTAGCAGACTGTCAGCAGGGACAATGGAAGGTATGATGCCTTCCAGTGGAGGTGGGCTACCGGGTTTTGTAGGACCGTCTACAACGGCCCTGCAAATCATTGGTACCACCTGAGCAGAGAGGAAGAAGTTGGCAGGATGTGTGTGCGGGGAGATAGAAATGGCTCCATTGTGGCTGTGGAGGAAACGAGAGGAGCTGTGGAAAGTGCTAAATATGTAAAACACATTTTGTATGATCATTCCACGGAAACATACCAACTGATTGCAACCATTCTAGATTGGTGGATAGCTGAGTGTTCCCGGGCTGGGACTTAGTCATCCCAGTCACAGTACCTCTGCATATTGTAGTGGACAGTGCTGAAACAATCGAAGAAGGAGGATCCACCTGATGACAGCATGATCCACTTAGGTAATATTGTTATCGTATTTTATTATGGGAAAAAAATAATAAAAAATACCGGTCATTGTGAATTTAATTCATTCTATCATGTGAGGTTGAGTTGCAAAAACGTATTTTATTCAATTTACTATTAATAACATTTTGCTTGCTTCCTTTCACCAGTTCCGTCAAATAAAAACTCTCGATCTGCCAGATTTACTTACGATGCCTAAATGAGTTATCATTCCATGCGGGTAGGTACCGGTTAGTACGTCTTATGTTTGTAATATTGAGAGACCGAAAAATAACTGATAGAGATTGGGAGATAACATAATTTTCGCACACAAACAACCAATGCCTGTCTTCTATGGTATAATTCTTTGATATACAAATTCTGAATATTTTCACAGTAAATACATGTACTGCATTCTGATAAGTCAAAGGCGATTTACAATATCAAAGCTATGTCGCGGTGTTTTAGAGGAGTATACGTGTATTAATGAAAAAGACTAATTACAATCAAGACAACCACAAAACTACTGTAATGCAATAGTTAAATATCATAGTCATTTCGTCTTTATTCCCTTCCTGTCACTAATTACACAAACATAATGATTATCTTGATAATTACTCTAGTTATGATCTATTGAAAATACGAAATACATTTAAAAACACACAGAAAGCAATTTTTACCAACTTTTAAGGATATCGTGATATAATTCCATAAAAACTATCAATAGATATATATATTACCTTAGCTAGACATTAAAAATGTATCTATATCCATGTTACGCCAGTAAAAAGATGATTTCAATCACATATACTTTCTTTTTTTCTCCTTTAAAGTGTCAATGTTTAACTTTTTTTCCACTGACGGAATCTGTAGCCAACATTTTACTCTGACGGAATTAAAAAACCGATGTACCACGATTACCCCCGTGCATGGTATGAGAGAAATAATACATATGGTTCGTGGAAAAATTATATCTTTCCAGGACACAGAATCTTCATACTAATCATAATATAACTATAAACCCGACAGTGTTGCTTACATTATACAGTAGACACGAGTGGTGGACGTGTAGAAGGTGTTGTGGAGCGACACATATGGTCAATAGTATTAAACATCGAAATGACACCGCATGCCACTGTGAAGTTTAAGGGAAATACAAGTCATGCTATTATCATATGATAACATGATTTTTAAGAATAGGGAAATTTAGAAACTAGCGACATCGAATGATCTGGTATAAATAGATTCGGGTCCCAACGTATAGACCTAGATATCATGGTATACTGACCGACCTTATGCACTGGTCTAACGTTATTGTCATAGACAAAATTAATCCCAGTGACTTACGGCCATGTCGTGTCGTGAATCAACACAAAATGACAAAGGTTAAAGTTATATTCCTAATTGTTATTTAATGGTCACGTGATCGAATGTGCGGGAGATCCGAAATATTCTTAAGAATCATAACGTCATTTGTCCTACAGAGTGTCAAACCAAGTCTCCTCATCAGACAGCGCAGACAAGGGATATGGGTTAACGATTTAAACTAAAAATTTAATGTGCGAAATAAAAACATGTTTAAATATAAGTTAAATATAAATGGCAGATGCAGAACAAAAGAAGATTAAGTTTTGTACGCTTATCATCCAGAAGTGACATTATACAACTAATTTATTTCAACCATTTCTCAGAATTATCAATGTTTATAACAAAAACGTTTTATGATATTTCAGAAAATATCAATTCCCACGTCGAATAGTTTCTATACAAATGTACTCTACGACTTTTAGTACAAGTTTGATCTTTGCCATTCAGTGGAAATAAAAAAAAATCTAAGTCAAGGTGGTGACATTTAAAGGTACTAGCCAGCCATCAGTACAGCGTTTAGTGCCGACATAACTTCTCTGTGAAGAAGGGTTGGTTGAAGAGGGTCATATGTGTGAATATCTTAATGGTAGATAAGGTCACTAAGGGATACATCGTATATGTGAATGTCTTATTGGTAGATAAGGTCATGATCACTAAGGGATACATCAATGTAACGTGTGTATGTGTGAATGTCTTATTGAAAGATAAGGTCACTAAGGGATACATCAATGTAACATGTGTATGTGTGAATGTGTATGTTTTGGAAGGTTGTGGTATATTCGTGTAGCGTCTCCATGTGATAGTGAGACTATAGTCTCACCATAGATAATTGGGGCAATAATGTGAACGCATATCAAGTATTCCTATGAGGATGCTTGCACATATCATTAAGTGGCAATATTCTATTGGAATAAATATCAATGTAAAATCAATAACTAGATAAAGATCAAGGAAACAATTTAATTCGGTAATTAATTATACTACATAATTACCTTCTGTAAGAATGGTTCAAGTGTCCGCTCTCTAATATGATATTGGTGATTAAAGATAAGGCAAACTAACCCATGTGCGTAAGTATTTAGACGAGTGGTTTACAGCGATTCCAGAGGATAGGACAGTTGTTAGTATGAGCACATCAGAACGGCTTCCCTTTCGTGCACGTTTATATGTAATTCTATGATTTCTGTGTTACGTTTCAGACGAAGCATGTTCTCGTGTCACAAGATATGTTCTGTGTGATATTTCAATAAGTACTGATGAACCAGTCATGATACTTCCTCATTCGTACTCTGCAATCATACTATGTTAGGCTTGGTTATAACTGTAAACCATTGGCTATATTCAGAAAATGGATACTTATCGACTCCACTGTCTCACTGTGCCGATATATATAGGTGATACCGACTTCACGTCCATGTACGATAGGTGATACCGACTTCACGTCCATGAACGATAGGTGATACTGATATAACGTCCATGAACGATATGTGATACCGACTTCACGTCCATGTACGATAGGTGATACCGACTTCTTCACGTCCATGTACTTCACGTTCATGAACGATAGGTGATACCGACTTCACGTCCATGTAACACCAATTTGTACATTTGACATTTATACACTAGACAATGATGTACCACGCCAATTAACATGACTAGTACTGTCAGACATAATAGGAACTAGGCAGATCAAAACACAAACACGAAACTATTAGGTCATAATAAACCTACCAGATGATTCATCATCGTCCCCAAAAGACTTGAATAGTGATCGTGACGTCGACAAACCATAGACATACAAGGTCAAAGATATGTCTGTAGACCATGTGGTCAGACGGAACTGGACAAATTGCCGACATGTAGTCCGTGATCACTGGACAAACCCCTGGGCTTCAAACAATCGTACGTAATAAATAGCCCAGAACCATCAGACATACCCTTGTAATGTAGTCTCAGGTCACCAGGTTCAGACTGTGTCATGCTGCGGGTCATCCCCAGGGTATTTCGTGGCTATATATATCTTACTTCTGAGCTGTATTATTAACGTCAAAGAGGTTTGTATCAATTTTCATCAGTACTAAACTAGATATTTGACATTCAGCTGTTGTCTGTCCGTCCCAAACTTAGTCGTTACTGTAGATATTTTACATTTAGCTGTTGTCTGTCCGTCCTAGACTAAGTCGTTACTGAAGATATTTTACATCTAAATCGTTACTGTAGATATTTTACATTTAGCTATTGTCTGTCCGTCCCAAACTAAGTCATTACTGTGGATATTTAACATTCAGCTGTTGCCTGTTCGTCCCAAACTTAGTCGTTACTGTAGATATTTAACAGAGCTGTTGTCTGTCCGTCCCAAACAAAGTCGTTGCTATAGATATTTTGCATTTAGCTGTTGTCTGTCCGTCCTAAACTAAGTCGTTACTGTAGATATTTTACATTGAGCTGTTGTCTGTATGTCCCAAACTAAGTCGTTACTATAGATATTTAACGTTCAGATGTTGCCTGTTCGTCCCAAACTTAGTCGTTACTGTAGATATTTAACATTTAGCTGTTGTCTGTCCGTCCCAAACAAAGTCGTTACTATAGATATTTTACATTTAGCTGTTGTCTGTCCGTCCTAGACTAAGTCGTTACTGAAGATATTTTACATCTAAATCGTTACTGTAGATATTTAACATTCAACTGTTGCCTGTTCGTCCCAAATTTAGTCGTTACTGTAGATATTTTACATTTAGCTATTGTCTGTCCGTCGCAAACTAAGTCATTACTGTGGATATTTATCATTCATCTGTTGCCTGTTCGTCCCAAACTTAGTCGTTACTGTAGATATTTAACAAAGCTGTTGTCTGTCCGTCCCAAACAAAGTCGTTGCTATAGATATTTTACATATAGCTGTCGTCTGTCCGTCCTATACTAAGTCGTTACTGAAGATATTTTACATTTAGCTGTTGTCTGTCCGTCCTAAACTAAATCGTTACTGTAGATATTTTACATTTAGCTGTTGTCTGTCCGTCCTAGACTAAATCGTTACTATAGATATTTTACATTTAGCTGTTGTCTGTCCGTCCTATACTAAGTCGTTACTGAAGATATTTTACATTTAGCTGTTGTCTGTCCGTCCTAAACTAAATCGTTACTGTAGATATTTTACATTCAGCTGTTGCCTGTTCGTCCCAAACTTAGTCGTTTTTGTAGATATTTTACATTTAGATGTTGACTGTCCGTCCCAAACAAAGTCGTTACTATAGATATTTTACATTTAGCTGTTGTCTGTCCGTCCTAAACTAAATCGTTACTGAAGATATTTTACATTTAGCTGTTGTCTGTCCGTCCTAAACTAAATCGTTACTGTAGATATTTTACATTTAGCTGTTGTCTGTCCGTCCTAGACTAAATCGTTACTGTAGATATTTTACATTTAGCTGTTGTCTGTCTGTCCTAAACTAAGTCGTTACTGACCGCCTTGAGACATGAAATCCTGTACTATTTTGAACACTATACAATAAACCCACTACCATTTCCTTGTTTTGCATAATAAGTAATGTTTTACTAACTTTGATTAAGTCTGATTAATTCAAAATTTATTAATTTTAGTGAATATTTCCTTCTATTCCAAGGTATGTGCAAAACAAACACAATACAAGAATTCCACGGAAGTGGATGTGTCGCTTGCACAGCAGATTAAAACATCACAAAAAAAATAATTGTTATTTACAGTTGAAAATATTGTTAATAATTACGTGAGGTTATCAAGTCCCGTAACTCTACCAAATATTGACGGATTTTGACCAGTATCAAACCACCAACTCCGAGATCATATTGATATAAAACAATACATAAAGTTTGAAATCGGACAATAAATATTCAAGTTATCGAGTGAAAACCATTGATTTATCTGTTTTGACAATTTTAAAGTGCCGTAACTCTTGTAAATTATTATGGATTTTTACCATTATTGAACTCATCCGAGATCACATTAATGTAAAGCAATATACCAAATTTAGTTTAAATCGGACAATAAATACTAAAGTTACCGCACGCAAACCTTTTCCCGGACGCCGACGCCGACGACGCCGACACCGACACCGACGCCGACGAAATGATACCTAAGTGTCGCCCTTGCGTTGCAGGCGACACAATAAAATCACATAAAACCCAAATGTTGTGATTATAGTTTTGATACACTCCACCTGAACAGAACTCATACATGGTTTACTAAAATATACTTCCAATGCAACACCGTATGGATGATTAATGTAAATGTACTTTGCGTCATTGATTTAAGGGTAAGTCTGAAAACCCAGTTTTATTGCTGACTTAACACGGTTTCAATTTCCATTTCTGCTATCGTTGGTGATTCTATCTCCCAGGAGAGAAGTTAGCCGACGATCAAAATATATGTTTTGTCTATAAATGTCAATATATACATACATTTATTACTAGCTCGTCGTTAAGGCACCGTACAAATGGAAAGCTGATGTCATAGGTTTGACACTCATGGTATTAGTATCACATCGAATTATATTGAGGGAAGAAAGCATTCGGAGTAATGATCTACATCCAGCCACAGATCGTCTGTGTAACTATGATATCTGTCACATAGTGTGATAAATCTACCACTGTAGGGGTAAGGATAAGCTATATACAGTTGTAAATATTGAACATAATTATATTGCTCCACAGAGACTATTGTCATCGGGTTAAGTTATAACCCTCCTTAATTGCCTGTATTACGACTACAACAACTATAAATAGTACAACAGGTTAGACACGTTTCTGTGTAGTTCACAAAAAAGATTGACTTCTAATGAAGCTTTCACCTACTTGCACTTTTTGTGATATGACTTAAAAGCAGGGAGGCTGAATTTGGTTCCAAGTTCCGAGTTCCGTTTAAGTAAAACGGAACTCGGAACCAGTTCCGAATTCCGTTTAAGGATTTTTTTTTTAAATAAAATTTTGAAATTCAGTTTATGTAATTTGAACATATTACAAATGTTCTCTGTTGTGTTTTGTCATGGATAATTTGTGATAGAGCTAGTTTAAATACGTTTTAAATAGCATCTATTTCCGTTTATGTAAAACGGGGTTTTTAATGGACTAATATTGGTAAATCCACTTTAATTTAGTTTTCTATCAACTCCCATTTTCGAGTTCAGATTAAGTAAAACGGAACTCGGAACCAGTTCCAAGTTCCGTTTCAGGAAACTTTTTATCATTTTAGATAAAATCATTCTATATGCCTAAGACATATAATAAAATGTTGCCTGTTGTCTTTTTTCATGGGTTACTAGTGATTTATCCACTTTAATTTAGTTTCCGATCAACTCCTATTTCCGAGTTCCGTTTAAGTAAAACGAAACTCGGAACCAATTCCAAGTTCAGTTGAAGGACTTTTTTATCATTTAAAGTGTACACGGAACGGAAAATAATATTTAGATATGTTATTCTCTTTTATCTCCTAACAAGAATGTTGAAAATCGCATCAAAATCGGCCGCTTCAGTACCGAGATACCGCCATCCGAAATGGTCGATTTTTACCTGTATATCGACTGCTAATCAGGGAATTGGCCGATCACGCTGATTTGGGGAATAACCGGATGTGATGTCACGGGGACAACGGTAGCGAGGTATATGGTAGTGGGGTTATAGCACAAAGGTGGACATATATGTATTCATGAAATGGGGTTGCGAGAATTTTACAAATATATATACAGTATACAGTTAAGATGACGTTTTAATTATATATAAAATAAGAAATATTGCAACTGAAATTAGGCTAAATACATAAGTAGATTAGCGGAAATATGTATAAGTTATATATGTTTCTGGTATAAGCCAGGTGTACCTTGTGTACAAACTTTTAACTAGAAATCTTATGTCTGTTTTAACAGCTTATCAAATTAACAAACTTCGAGAATTTTCAATTTTCATTATGTGATCTAAAAACAGAAGAATTCGAAAAATGATGGTAATATAATTATCCATTTGAATATGTTTCTGTATAAATAATCGAAGTACTAAAAAAACCGTTACAAATCAAGAATTCTGATTTGCATTGATAAAATTAATGATAAATCTCAATGTACAACAGCATGGCCATCAATTGTTGTCAAATTGCAATGGTAAAGAAATTTTTTATATACTTTTTTAGAGTTAATTTTCTATTTCCTTCTACTCAAAACAAATAACATCCGTTATGCAATACAATAATCCAAAAACATTGCAATAACTTATTAATTTGATATTAGTGAACATCATATCATACACATCATGTAAAAATTACCAGTTGGACAACTATAACTTCCAGGTAAAAGTGTTGTATTATAAATGCAAGCACTGTATCATAAGATGACAATTTATTTCATTATTGATAAACAAATAGCAAAGCACAAAGTAGGGTCAACCATGAGTCAATGATTTATAAATATTTCCTTCTCTCTTTCATTCGAGAAAATGGCGAAAACATGTCATTTGTCACTCCAAGATTTTGTTATTATGTGTACGTTGTATTTATCATATCCTTTAAATCCCTTTATGGCAATCTTCAATTTACTCTGACAACATCAATTGGATAGTATCCTATATATAACTTCTTCGTGCATATACATATTATTTCTTTCATTCCTGTATATTTAATTGATATTGATTGAAAGGCTTTTTTTGTATCATTAGCAATGTCCATGAAGCTAGAGCACATCATGAAATTTGCTTCCCTCCAGTTGGTATCCATATTGACTATGAATGCCAACTGAAAGCCTATGCTTATATTAATATTTACAACCTGAACTCACTCAAGGTTATCTGTATTTTACACAATATCATAAACCACCTATATTTCAAATTATTTTGTAAATGTTGAAAATATCTTTTCAAGGTAATAGAAGCTTTTTTTAGGTATTTTATTTCAACATAAGTATGTTAATTTAACACTGTTTGTGTCCGTTTTTATCATAATGGATGGAATTCAGTCTGTTTTATGAAAAATTTAATTCCTATGAAGCTGAAATGTTGACATGCAGTGGTTTTTGAGCTACCCATTAGAGCCCTGGCGTGTTTATCGGAGGACACCACAGTGTCCGACCAGTTGAAATCTGGCTGTTTTTCGATGTTTCTGGATACCTAGTGACATTTATACAGCATGATATATATTGTATCATATACCAAATTAAAGATAAATTATCTGGCTGTCGATTGAGAGTATTCCTATTATCATATCCTATACGGTTGGTTAATAATCATACTTTTTCTGAAATTGGGTAGTGTTATATGGCCAGCCGAGTTATAGACCTTGACCCAGTATTATACTTATACTTATATTAGAAACGAACACCTGTGGTCTGTTAAAATGAGGTGTTCTTTAAGGGTATCAGAACTTTAGTTCTAGATGTAAACAACTATATGCTATAGATGTGAATGTCGGTATTCTTCAGTAACACTTAATTACTATAAACAAATGAACATAAAAAATCTTAATATTAAAGACAAGAAATTTATCTTTTCAAAACTAACAATGGTAAATATTTTATCATTTTATATCCAATGGCTATTAATGTCCTTTGATTCATTTTTAGTGTGTGACAAATACACGAGAAAAAATCTTTGAGTTTAAAAAGTTGAGTTGACATTATGTCCATATTGGGCTCCTATCCGACAAACTACTGAAGAGGAGGATAGATAAATGTATAATAGTGGAACGGATATCCCTCAGTTTTCAATGTCAAACATGTTACTTAATACTGAACACTTGATTGATATAACTTTATCCCAGACACTTTACAGTATATATCTTAATTTATGTATTAAGACAGTAAATAAAATTTGATCGCTTAAAACACACACACTTCAGCTTGTATAATCCATTCATTGAATTATCGAAGTGTTTCATATATGAACATGTACATCACTTACACCGCTGTTTTCAACAAAATAATTGCTTGATAAAATTCCAGTTTCCATATCTTTCTTAATACAAGATCTTTCTGCCAAAAAAATAGCTAGCTAATGATATGCAATATTAACACTCACTTCTTGGACTGTATTAACACCTTATCAAATGAACTTCACACTTGTCCAAGAACAGAGGGTTAACATTCTGTCCATATAACTAAGAGCTAATTATATGCAATATTACCACTCACTTCTTGGACTGTATTAACACCTTATCAAATGGACTACACACTTGTCCAGGAACAGAGGGTTAACAATCTGTCCATATAATTAAGAGCTAATGATATGCAATATTAACACTCACTTCTTGGACTGTATTAGCACCTTATCAAATGGACATGTACTACACACTTGTCCAAGAACAGAGGGTTAACATTCTGTCCATATAATCAAGAGCTAATGATATGCAATATATACCACTCACTTGGAATGTATTAACCCTTTATCAAATGGACTACACACTTGTCCAAGAACAGAGGGTTAAAGTTGTATTTCTGGTAATTTTCACTGTAACGATATATTGCTTAAACATTTGATATTTGAACATGCACATGTAATTTATTGATTAAGCTCCCCAAAAGAATATGTCGGCCTATAAGAGCGCCGAAATCTAGGGATCATATATTCCTGGTTTTGGATACAGCGCCTTCAATCACCGCCATGTTCAGGCTTTTGTCGGCATTCCAAATCGTACCGCGTGACTTGTGTCCACACGTCCTGCACGTGGTGATCCAGGTAACTAGTGTAAGCGCACATGTGTTTGTTTACGTTTTCCTTCTGGCTAATATGAGCAAATCGTGCTTGTTTATGTCCACAGAGCGAGTATTTGAAACATCTAATTCACACATTGCCGTAATTCAATATTGTGTGTATTAAATATTGTAATGTACAAGCATTATTTTCTTTGTAGATCCAGTCTGCTGAGGTCGACCGCATGTTTTGTTTATGAAAAAAAATTGTTGACATTTGGTTTCACAACTCTCGTGTTACTTCGAGATTGTCGCGACGATGTTCGGAAGAGTTCGGAATGATTCGGCATCTTTCGAGCTTATTTTTGACGTGTACACGTTAAAAAGATTTTTTACTTCTATAAATAAAAATACTTCCAGTGCTGCAACTTTATAAAAAGTGGTAAAAATAGAATGTTTAAACCGCGGACAGACGGGGAAAAATGTGTATAACACTTAAACAGTTTTTACTATGACAAAAAGAGCGAAAGTGATAGACCATACAACTTTAACATTCTGTCCATATAACTAAGAGCTAATTATATGCAATATTACCACTCACTTCTTGGACTGTATTAACACCTTATCACATGGACTACACACTTGTCCAGGATCAGAGAATTAATATTCTGTCCATATAATTAAGAGCTAGTGATATGCAATATTACCACTCACTTCTTGGACTATATTAACACCTTAGCAAATGGACTAAGCACTTGTTCTGAAACACAGACCTAGCTTGTATTTAAGTGCTATCATCAAATATTTCAATGACTTGGTTCTTGTCCAAGAATGAAGTGCTAACATTATGTCGACATCTATAACTGCTTATCACAAAGAACACATTACAGTCTTAAGGAACTCATACGATTATATTCATTACACTCATGCGGTATATCACATCATTCGGCCATCCTGAAATAATCGTTGATTTGACCTTAAACGTCCCCCTCCTTTGACAAATTCACTGCATTCATCACTGCTTATTATCGCTACAATTATTATAATTTGTGATTCCTTCCTTACTCTTTTGACAAGATTTTCATCTATTATGACCAAGAACACTGCATACATCTAGCACAGGTTTAGATAATTCATATCCTAAAATTGTTGTACCGCATACATGTCGTACCGAAATCCAAATCATGATGGCAAAAAAAGTTTTGTCATACCAAACTCCAAAATCTTTACGCTTACTAGTTTTCTTGACTCGGCTAATGTGGGTGATTTTATCTTTGGTTCGTTAAATAAGTTAAATAAGTTGTAATAGAAGGTAAAATGTGTAAGTCATCGGTTTCAGACAATTTTCTCCAAACCTTGTAAAATATCTCTCCGATGCAGTACCATATTGATGTTAGTATAACATTTTTACCTTCTTTCGTGATTAATAACCTTCATTAATGAAAAACATTCTATTAGTACATCGCGTGACAGAATACTGGATTATGATTGGCTACACACATGGAAACTATTTGCAATAGTGCCCGGGCAAGCGGGCACTATTGAAGTGGCGCGAAATTGAACGTGAATGTATTGTGACGTCACCATTACATGACGTCATTATAACGTTGCGCTTCGACCAAGACGTCAAGATGGCGGACAGGCTGTTTTGTGCGGGGATGGAAGCAAATCTTGCTTTTCTACAGAAGACTGTTCACTAATGTTCTATATTGATCTACTTTTAATTTTCATGAAGCTGAATCCCGTTTTTATAGAATCCCATATCTCTGCCACAATTTATATGTTGTACTTTTAATGTAACAACGTGGTGTGGAAATGAAGATAGCGTTGCGAGGTAGGCCTATCGCTTGACGTGCTTCTCAAAGTTTGCGATGACATGGAAAACGGTCTCATGTCAGGGTGATGTACTAAACCCATTATGGCCTGGTTGAGAGGGCACTATTGCCTCATAGTATTGTCGAGGGATGGGATAGTGCCCTCGCCTTCAGAGGGCACTATCCCATCCCTCGACAATACTATGAGGCAATAGTGCCCTCTCAACCAGGCCATAAAAGATAAATAAAACATTTTGATACATGATATAGTTCTGGATTCTAAATAAAAATATGGACACAAAAGCAATCTTTCACTTATCATATTTTATTTCATAAGATGCAAAATTTATTTTTTCCCACATTTTTATACTTAATAAAGTCAAAGTTCGTAAACATGTCTTTAGGAACAAAAATACTTTTGTTTCTGCTAAAATGACAGGGAAATTGGGGCTGGTTAAATATGGTTACATTGACACCGTCTTATTTTAATAATCCTTTCTTGAAAATTGCCAAACAAAATCAGAAAAGATACAAAAAATATTAAGTGACAGTCGCTAGGGATGGCAAAAACAGAGGTATTTTTCTAGGCATTATCAGCAAAATATAATTCAATCATAAACACTGTTACCTCATCTGTACTACATTATTGAAACTACCTTTCTATTCACTTTTTATATATAATTCCTTTGCTCTGACTGAAAGGAATATAATTGCTTTTCCTATGATAAACATAAAAAACTCAACGTTTTCAGGAAACTTGTTACATATGCTTAATAGCTCATATACACAATAGCAAATGTCATTTATACTGAATTTTTGTTTTGACGAGTCCCCCTCCCCTACCTTAAAAACCTATTACAACGCATTATTTAACTTTAGTAAAGAGTTTCTATTATAGGTACTAACAGGTACCATAATTATAACAAACATAATAAACAAGATAACGATTACGTTATTACAGACTTTCAGCAAATGTAGACATAATAAATCTATATAAGAAAACATCCATTAAGACCTATTGCGATATGAAATTGGAATGTATTGTAAACTTGTTTATATGAGGGAATGAAAAACTTTTAAAGGTCAGCTTTGAAGCTTAAAACACAGAATAGACTGGTTCCTAGCAAGCTTTAGTGCTATCAATGTAAAGTCTTAATATGCAAAATTATTTTGATTGAAATGCATACTAATATTTTTTTGAATTAAATTATATTTTTTTAATTAAACAAAATAATAAAGATAAACAAGAGCTCCTTGGGCCTCTTGTATATTCTCACAATATTCTGTCCATATAGTTAAGAGCTCATTATATTATGTAAGCAATATTTATATAATTACCACTCGCATCTTTGCCTATATTAACACCTTATCATATGAACTACACACTTGTCCAAGAACAGACGGTTAACATATTGTCCATATAACTAAGAGCCAATGATATGCAATTTTACCACTCACTTCCTGGACTATATTAACACCTTATCAAATGGAATTCACATTTGTCCAAGAAAAGAGGATTAACATTCTGTCCATATAATTAAAAGTTAATGATATGCAATATTGCCTATCACTCTCACTTCTTTGACTGTGTTGAAACATTAATAAATGGACTACACACTTGTCCAGGAACAGAGGGTTAACAATTTGTCCATATAACTACATGTAGGAGCTTATGATATGCAATATTACCACTAACTTCTTGGACTGTATTAACACCTTCTCAAATGGACAATAGCTGCCTTGCAGTCAATCTGACTAGGACATGTTTTCGTTATGTCATCACTTAAGTACTTGGCCAAATATTGATGTATTTCGTTTTCTTCATCTTTGACCATTTCACCCTGTTAGTCGATTTTGACCTTTTATTGATGCTTCCGTCATCAATTTGGAGGATTTCTTCAAATGTATCATATTCCTGGATGATTTCCTCTAGCTCTGCATTCAGGTCATTGCAAGTTCTTTGATCTTGAAGAAGCTCTGAAATAAATAGCACGATTTATAACCCAACATGTCTGACCATTCTCTGCTTGCACTTAACTGTGCAACTCATCAAAAAAGTCAAATTTTTGTTTTTCTGTTTCTGCTTTCTTCAGTCCACTTATAATCACAATCACAAAATCGTGATAAGCCGTCCATAAAATTTAGATATTTCATAACTAATGCTGTGTTTAGATGGCAAGTGTTATCTAACTACAGTAAAAACCTTAATGAGTCGCAGTTGAAGGGACCATGATAAAAAATCCGACTCATTGTTACGTTGACTATTAATGCGATTCGATAACTAGTTTTATGTAAGGGATACAATCTGGACCAAGCAATATGTTTGACATATCAAAATATCTGACTTATACATGGAAGTTCAACTCGACGAAGTTCGACTATAAATTCAATGTTTAGTCAAAGCCTGGTTAAAATTTTACTGCGCAAAAGATGAATTTAACATTAGTTTACAGCAATGCTTAAATGGATAAAACTGTCCAATAGTTAAACTAATTTATGATTTTTCAATATGAGGTTACAAAACAATTTAAAGTATACAGTATTTTAAATCTTAAGAGACTTGTAATTTTGAAGCATATGGATAAATACAAAAATTATGATATCGACAGCTAGAAAAGTATACACTTAAGAAAAAAGATACAAATGGTCATAACCTCTCCAAATAAATAGAAATACAGACACCTTCACCAAGTCACAGGAGACATCAAAATTATATATTCTTACCCAATTGAATTTCTTAAAGGCTCATGTTATACTTCCCAACCAGATTGTGCTTTTGCATCAGCACCAGCTTTGTGATGTCGATTCTCTCTAAAAGTCCAGAGGTCAGTCTATAATATTGGTCATGGACATGCCTAGTATGCCCTAAATAGATACATAACCATTTAATCTTGTTCCTTCAAACTTAACACCTGGAATATAAAGAACACATAAAAAGTCATGTGTCCACAATCAGTTCATTTATAATTTAGACATTCAACAAATGACTTATCACTGACGCTACTATCCTCATCCACATATATATAGTGATGCACTACCTTTAATTTTCTAGCTAATCTCAGCTGACAAAACCATTATCGAGGTACATTAATATAAACATTAGTAACACTGTATGTGACTGCATGCGAGGAATTAATGTGCATATCACGATGTCAATATCAAAAATGTTGAAAATGACAGTAAATTATATGACATATTCTGTTGAATAATGTAGGATTTTATTGTGAAAGATAATGGTCATTAAAGTCAGTTGTGCCATTGTATCACTGTTAAATGATGGGGTTTCGTTACCTGTGCAATAGCTGCAGTCTGTTTCCTCAGGTTTGTTGCTTAAATCCTTTTTGGATACTTCAGCTTAGGTCCAAGTCGTTCTTTGATTCATTCAAACTGTCTCCTACTCTTACAACACCTGAGCCTAGTTCAAAAAATGAAAGCATTATAATAATGGTTTTATGTTCTTGTTCAAATATCACATACAAAGGAACTATATTGTTTGTGTGATTATGGAATTTATAAACAAACTCAATAATTGAACAAAAGGCCCCAAGGCCCATCTGACTATATCTTGACACTAGTCAATTTGCAAAGATTTAAACTCATTTTTCAGGATGGTGAATTAAGCTTCCATTTTAGATTGTAGACAAACAGTGCAATGTTTTTGTAATGTGTAAGAAATATATCTTTGTTTACTAATATGGCGAAAAAATGTAATCTACTGAAAAATGATAGAGTGGGGGTACGTAATTTCGCACACTTTTAGCATTGATTTTAATGAATTTAAAATATTTTCATTCCGAATCAAAAAGACTCAACTTACATCGGTAGGTGTATAAGTGCTTCACAAAACACGAGTATGTAACCGGATATGCATATCACTGCGTATCACTGCGCATGAGAGCTGTTATTAACTTGAGGTTAAACCTGTGGTTGAACGGGTTTAGGGGACGTAATTTCGCACACCCCTCAAATTTTCTTGTTTTTTGAGAAAATGATTTTTTTTTTCAAACATTTCATAGACCAACAACATAATTAACAAAGATTTAGTATATATAGTTCCAATCTTGAAATGACATCAAAGCCCAATTATATTTAGAAATAAAAAAGTGACATCTCGCCGCCATTTTTGTTACAAAAAAATGACAGCTCCCCATTGTAAACAATACAAACGAGGTCAAGAAAATCATAGGGTATCCACAGAAAATATCTGTTTTCCACTTATACTTGATAGATTTTCATACGGTTTTCGTTATATTCTAAAAAGGGATAATTTCTTTACATATTTTTACGTGAGTCAGTTATTTATCACCCAGAATTATTTTACATCAAATGATTTATTTTCTTTAAATTTCTTTACTGAGATGGGCCGTATTATTCCGATTTCGTTTTTTTTCAAAACAAACGTATCCTGAAAAGTTTAGCTAAATATGACAAAATCACAGTGAGAGGCCTCCTTTAGTCACAACATAAACAACAGAGCAAATCTTTCTGACATTTAAAGGAAAATCGCGAAAAATCGTCAGGTGTGCGAAATTACGTACCCTCACTCTACCCGAAATCGTGAGGTATTGTTACCGGTGGGGGCTAAACCATGTAGCCCGCCCCGAGCCCGAGCTTTAAAACCCGAGCCCGAGCTTTGGTTATTTTCGTTTTTCTCCTCCAAAATAGCACGTATTAAAACAATGTTTGGCACAAAGAATCTTTGAGGTATTTGTTATCTATACATATAATTCATATTTCATGAAATCAATGTGAAGTTCATAAATCGACCTTTATGACTTTTCAGGGGGCCAAACCATGTAGCCCGCAATGGAGCGTGACATTTTACGATATCCTCAAATTATTTTAAATCTATGTTTTTTTGAGAATAATTGTTTTAATCCAAACAACAAGTAAACATAGCTGTTATGATAAGTATAAATTTCAACATCAATATCAAATTATTTCATAACGAATTCTGCTTTTTTGTAACCTCGTTGACCTATCTCGCCGATCTCACTGTTTAACCGAGCCGAGCCCGAGCTAAGGGTAGACAACTCTCTGACCCGATTTTTTTAAATTTCTGTACATGTAAAATGCACACGTTATTATTACAATATTGTATAATGTAATTAATGTAATAGCAGTTTATATGTTATATTACTATTTGGATTTTAATTAAATGACATTAAGTACAAAACTTGACTAAATTCAATTGAAAATTAATTAGATTATTAACTTTGTCCGTGTATGAAATAAACATCAGTTATTTATGATATTGCTTATTTGTAATTTCAATAAAATGTTGCTTATTTATTTGGAGGATGTTTTACAATTATTGAGGTTTGATAGTGAAAGCGATTTTTTAAAACTATGTTAGATAAGGTCTCTGAGAAGTGGAGTGAACCATTTGTAGATTATTTCAATTCTAATATCAAGGGAGATGTCATAAATCGACCTTTATCACTTTTCAGAGGGCTAAACCATGTAGCCAGCAATGGAGCTTGACATTTTACGATTTTCTCAAATTATTTTAAATCTATGCTTTTTTGAGAATAATTGTTTTAATCCAAACAACAAGTAAACATAGCTGGTCTGATAAGTATAAATTTCAACATCAATATCAAATTATTTCATAACGAATTCTGCTTTTTTGCAACCTCGTTGACCTATCTCGCCGATCTCACTGTTTAACCGAGCCGAGCCCGAGCTAAGGGTAGACAACTCTCCGTTCCCGAGCTTTTTCTAGTACATGTAGAACATTTAGCCATTCTTCAAGTAAGAATGTTTCCGGGCTCTGCGACGGTGACGCAGTTCTAAAAAGAGTCAATATATTAAAGTTAAAGTGTTTTCTATTCAACTTCATCTATGGAAATTTAATAAAAACCCAAATAAATAGATGCCGTCTCATACAATCTATGTCGAGTTTTAACTCTTCATAACCTTTAAAACCATTGAAACGAAACTCTACTTAGCGATTGCAAAACCCTCACAGTTTCATACACGGACAAAGTTAATTATCTAATTAATTTTCATTTGAATTTAGTCAATTTTTGTACTTAATGTCATTTAATTAAAATTCAAATATTAATATAACATATAAACTGCTATTACATTAATTACATTAAATTATATTGTAATAATAACGTGTGCATTTTACATATACAGTCATTAAAAAAGCTCGGGCCGGAGAGTTGTCTGCCCTTAGCTCGGGCTCGGCTCGGGTAAACAGAGATCGGCGAGACAGGTACTTGTCAACGCAGTTACAAAAAAGGCAGAATTTGTTATGAAATAATTGGATATATATGTTTAAATCTATACCATTATGACCAGCTAGGTTTACTTGGTGTTTGGGTTACGACAATTCTTGTCAAAAAGGCATAATATTTTAATAATTTGGAAAAATCGTAAAATGTCACGCTCCATTGCGGGCTACATGGTTTAGCCCCTTGAAAAGTGATAAAGGTCGATTTATGAAATTCAAATTAATTTCAGGAAACATAACTTTCATAGAAAGATAAAACATAACACAAAGAAATGTTGTGTCAAAAATCGTTTTAATATGTGCAGTCGTTGTGTAGAAAAACGAAAATAACCAAAGCTCGGGCTCGGGTTTTAAAGCTCGGGCTGGGGCGGGCTACATGGTTTAGCCCCCACCATTGTTACCCCTTCATACAAAAAAAACAACAACAAAAAACAGAGTATTCATACTTTTGCGAGCAATTGAATTTTGTAAGAATATGTGAAGACTTTCATATAGACTGATAATTATATCAATTATCACTTATACAAACAATAAACATCCTACTCCGCGAACATAAAGTTAAAAACAGATACTGTATGATTCGCTGATTAAGTCTAGTCTAGCACAGGTTGGTCAGCATTTTGATGACAGACAAATGGACATCTGTTTAAAGTTATGAAATAAAAATAAAGATATATTGGTCCATCTCTGATTTTGGCTGGAAGAATGCACCATTTAGATCGGTAGAAACAAGATCATGAAATGTGCGGTTAAAATTACTATTACACGAGTATAAAATATAGGTACCCTATATACACGCAATTATATTAAAATCACAATATAAGAGGCATAAATAACGTTTAACATAGGCTAAAGATGCACTTACTTGTACGATTAGACTATCCGGGCCACAGCCGCTTCGCATCACCTCCATCTTTGTACTGCTATGCCGGAAGTTCCACTGCGCAGGCGCTAATCGCTTTTCGCGGGAAAACTCATGATCTCGGTTAATTAAACTCTTGTTGACAACGCAGACTTGAATACATAGTACCAAGCATCTAGTTGAACGATACTAGATCGACATATCAACGAACTGTGGGAAAGTAACTCAAGTGGCGAGTCCGTCGGGACGGACAAAATGTTGTTCATTGGAATTAAGACATAATTTGTAGATCGATAGATTTAAACCTAAGGAGTCAGTGGGCAAATTTTGGGAACAGAATTAGGTGTTAACGACTTAATTTTACATTAACCCCTTAGTCTGTCCCTGACGTATAGATTAACCCTTAATTGCCGGATGCTGGCACGGGCGGACGGACGGACGGAACCCATTTGTATATCCCCCGCCAACTTCGTTGGGCGGGGGATAAAAAGGTATCAAACATGAAATAGTGTCTCATTAAATTCAGTGATTTCATTCTGATGTACTGAAAATACAGTGTTTTTTTTTATTCATACATGATTTTCATATGTATTTGAGGAAAAGGCAAAAAAGATGGTTTCAAGGCCATTACATTAATCATAGAAATGATCATGCCGCACAAGTATATATGGATTTCATGATTTTGTTAAGCTAGCGAGATGCAAACAGCATATTTCATTTTGAACATTAGTTTACATAATTTTAGAAGAAATGAAATTGTAGACCATAATTTGACTACATGGATGTATGTACTTGTTTCACTTATAACCATAGATGTAAATGTAATATTTTTTGCAATACTGCCACAAATGCATTCAAAATGATTTTTAGTTTTAATCTATGTTGATAATATGACATTACAATGGTGTAAGATACACCATTCTGTTTTAACAATTACTATTATAGTAAAAAAAAATTCTAATGATAAATATATGACTTATTCATTATAAAAACATTAAGCTGTTAGGCAGAATTCTATTCCCCAGAAAACAGATACTGTGTGTTATATGAAAATTAAGCTTAATTCAAAGCTTTGTGTATCTATCAGCAGTCAAATGTCTTGTGACCGACTTTGATATCGATTATTTCAACAATATTCAACTGATCACAGAAAAAACATATATTTGTTTATTTGATATCAAAATTCTTATAAATAAAAGAAAATATTTTAAAATAAAGAAAGCAAAAGTCTTATATTCATTAAAAAAGTGGGTTTTTTTGTGTACTACATTCTTGTGTTGCTCACTTATGTATGCAAGTAAAACCATGCACACATAATGGCAGCCTTATATTGTCTTTAACCTTAGGTCTGTTTTCAAAAGCATTATTTAATGTACACGGAAAGAAAGTTTGATTGATTTTTAAATACATGTAACTTTTAGTTAGATGGGGAGTCACCAGTGTGTATAGATTGTGTGGACAGCAGTCAGCTGGAAGGTAAGGTACTAGCCTAGCTGTGTATTAGGTGCCATTATACACATGCAGGCACAGGGGGAGTAGGGGGGGGGGAGAGGATTGAGATGTAGTACACAGTGTAGATCAGACAGCATTTAAATTAGAGGAGAGGGGTGAGATGTAGTACACAGTATAGGTCAACGGCATTTAAATTGCTGAGTTGAAAGGTTACTGAAAGTAGTGCCTATTACTCAAGCCATACTGTGTATGGCTTAAGTCAAAAATTCACTAGGCCTATGGATTTCAAGAATCAGCATGACGAATAGAAAATGTATTTCATAGTTCAATACCCGTAAATATCATAGACATAAATTGGGGGCGGGGGGTTAAAAAAATAAAAAAAAAAGAAAATCACTTGAGAGATTGAATTTATGATATATAATTCATATATAGCTGTAATAAGTCTCTCTTCCTTTAAAAGCTACATGTACATGTATACCGACATGTGTTATTTTAACAATCTTCAAAGGTACATTTTTGGTCATATATGTTATCATTGTTGGTATTCAATAATGATAGATATTGACCAAAATTCACTCAGAACTGCATATCCGAAATCTAGCAACTATCAGAAATATCAAAATTCTGACATTGTGCATTACATTTGCATTGCTCTTTCTCGACATGACATTTGTAAATAATTTTGTAGTTTCTGTTATTAAAATACATATACATGTAACCAGAATCATATATACAAGACAAATGTATATGCATGAGTCTTTCTGAAATATATACATCTAGTGATTGATACACTTTATATGTTATGTTGCTTTTTCATGGGTTACTAGTGATTAATCCACTTTAATTTAGTTTTCGATCAACTCCTATTTCCGAGTTCCGTTTAAGTAAAACGAAAATGGAGTTGATCGAAAACTAAATTAAAGTGGATTTACCAATATTAATCCATTAGAATATCCAACAGGCAACATTTCTAATATGTGCAAAGCCCATTGACAACTTTTATCTAAAATGATAGAGAATTTCCTTAAACGGGCGTTTTACATAAACGGATATAGATGTTATTTGAAAACGTATTTAAACTAGCTCTATTACAAATTATCCATGACAAAACACAACAGAGAACATTTGTAATATGTTCAAATTACATAAACTGAATTTTAAAATTTTATTTAAAAAAGAATAATAAAAATAAATCTTAAACGGAACTCGGAACTGGTTCCGAGTTCCGTTTTACTTAAACGGAAGTTCCAAGTTCCGTTAGCTTAAACGGAACTCGGAACTCGGAACCAACTTCAGCCTCCCTAAAAGCATTAATATGAATCATGCACGGCATGGGAAGAGCGAAGCTCTACTTGTGTATTTTATTTTTTATTTCATGTTGAAGACATAATTTAAAAATAAAAGGACGTACTTCAAACTATAGAACTATATGATATACTAATTGTCTAGCATAAACCCAAAGAAACGAACTCAAAGCTTTCTCTGTGTCCATGCAAGGCCTGGAGTGCCGCGTCTGTGAATCCTATGATTTCGCGCCATTTGTTGACGTGATGTGACGTCATGATTCCTTGTGCTCATCTTCGCTTGGGGGATATTTTGACTACATATCATAGCTTTTATTTTTCAAATTGATATTATTATTATTTTAAAAAATAATAAAAAATGTTTCATTTCTCCTGTTATGAATTTGCATTAGTTAAATATATATTTACTTGGGAGAACAGTACCGGAGCAACGCAGGTAAAACCGGAAGTACGAATTTTTTTAGCCATCCATGCCTGCAAGTCATTGATCTCAATATGTACTTTTGCTTATGTACATGTTACCGGAACAGAGCTTCGATTTTCGACGCGCTTCGCGCGTCGAAAGAGCTTCGCTCTTATAAGTATGGTCAGAATGACTGCAAGCAACATCCTGATCTGTGAAAAACAAAGGTATCCTATTAAATTCTCTCTTGTTAAACAATAGCATTTGATGAATTCCTCTTGTGTCGTAGGAATGGTGAAAATAACAGACCTGGAATAATTTTTCACAATATTTCAGATAATAAGATTTGTTCTAGATTATATCAAATACACTATTTCTCAAAACAGACGAATGCATCATACATGTATGTGTATTTCTGAAGGATATTCATAAATAATTTAATTTTGCTTGTTACGAGCATTTCATTGGCTTAAAAATTTACTTTATCAAGCCCATAAGGAAAAAATGGCGTCGCCGTTTGTGACGTTGCTTCTGAATGGCTGAGATGACGGCGTAATGATTTCATAGACAAAGGAGTCCCAAAATGAATTTTGAGTATTGAAGAGATTATCTTTAGTAATTTGAATTATAAGGATTAAGTTGAATAGATTTTTTAAGTTATGGAGATATAACACAAAAATTGGAGTGTACTCTCATCATAAACCGCTTCGGTTCATTTAGAGTACACTCAGATTTTTGTGTTATATCTCCATAACATAAAAAGGCTATTCAAGTTAATCCTTAAATAATACATTGGTTGATATATTATTTTTTCAAACAAATACCCACTAAGGCGCCATATTTGCCGTGTTTACTTAAGTCAGGTTTATAGAACTTGCGGTTTTATTACAATCCGGCGGCCTGACATTGAGCAGCATAGAAACGACAACAATGTGTTTGGTTACCAAGAGATTCAAAAGCTACACATGAATGTTAATTACCAGCAAACAAGGTAACGACATGTCAACTGATGTGAATTATTGTGAACTGCTGTTTAAGGATCACACGTAATGGTACGCGTCACCCTTTGTAAACGAGCTAACTAGAATCGTTACACTAAACTGATAGTTTAAAGCTTTATAGGTTAACACAGGTGCTGACTTTCAGCGAAACACGCAGCACACTTAGAGATAATTACCAAATCCTTCTGAGAATAATTCTTATTACATTTCCCGCGTGAAGGATAGGATCGTGAAATTCTAATGATGTATTGAAAAGTGACTTTCCTCTCAGATAACTATATCAAATTCTGCGACGGATTTACATATGCTGACAGATTTACCAAGAATAAGGGAGTTCCGAATGTACCATTATTGAAATCATTCTTTTAGCAATGGAAACACTATTAGATTAAGAAAATGATCTTCGCCCCTATTTAACCCGGAACCAGCCCGAGCCAAATATATAGTATTATTAAGGTCGAAGTAGAGACATTAAGTCAGTGCGTAGCTATTAAAGGGCCTGATCTGAACTGTAATATAATCTGTAAGTATTACGTGGGTATAATACCGCAGTGTCCCAATTTCAATAGAAATTTACAAACGAAAGGGCAGATAGAAGTTTTTCAACACTATAAGATTTTGTGTATTTCATCTGGTGTCCGTTAGACACCGATGTCAATGATAACCACTAACCTTTTCAAGTATTTGTGACAACATTTCGATACCATACTGTTCGTGAGAAAAGAACGGATCATTTCTAGGAATTACATCGTGTTATACTAAATGGATACAATCAGTACACAAATTGTAGCAGTAATAAATATTTTACTGTAATGTGGACAGTTCTGTTTGCATCGTATTCGGAGCTATGTCGTCCTTCTAAAGTCACAAATTTTATACTTTAGTTAGTTGGTTTTCTAGAGGAATGACGTCATATTAATCTCGTACATGCGGTGTTTAATTTGAGCCTTACGTAAATTGGCACAAATACATGATATTTATATATAGTTATACGGTGCGGACCTTACCACCAGTAATGCAGGCCTTCTGGTATGTAATTATCATTACCCTCGCCTGTTCCATATAAACCACCTATTCAATCTGTATGCTGATAGAGATACAACACGCAATGATCAACAGTCAAAGCAACTTATATCACCATCAGTCGTAGAACAACCATTGGGGTCTGAATTGTCATCTGAAAATGACAAATTTCGGTTACACATAACTTTTTATCATTCGTAATGCCATTCCAATCGGGAAGACAATAATACCCTAAACCGTTAGTATGTAATAGTAAAGTGTTTCGAAGAGAGAGGAGCATGTTGATGCGGTGATAATGACTAAGAGAACAACTATGCATCTTAAATTGTTGTAGTGGAATTTTAATACATGAAAACAATTATCCATGCTTGGTCAATCAGAATAATGCATATAACAACACACTTAATGACTAATTGTATTTTGTCAACATTGAGTGTTCTCTTTCATTGTGGCAGCTTTAATGTAACACGTAGCTGTCAGTACAATATAACACGTAGCTGTCATTACAATATAACACGTAGCTGTCAGTACAATATCTTGTGTTTGGTTTGTCTGTCACGTCAATACAAATCTGATAAACGGATCCCAAGGTCAAGCTTGTTTAACGGCACAGTCTGATTAACGGATCCCAAGGTCAAGCTTGTTTAACGGCACAGTCTGATTAACGGATCCCAAGGTCAAGCTTGTTTAACGGCACAGTCTGATTAACGGATCCCAAGGTCAAGCTTGTTTAACGGCACAGTCTGATTAACGGATCCCAAGGTCAAGTTTGTTTAACGGCACATTCTGATTAACGGATCCCAAGGTCAAGCTTGTTTAACGGCACAGTCTGATTAACGGATCCCAAGGTCAAGCTTGTTTAACGGCACAGTCTGATTAAAGGATCTCAAGGTCAAGCTTGTTTAACGGCACAGTCTGATTAACGGATCCCAAGGTATAGTTTGTTTAACAGCACAGTGATAAACGGATCCCAAGGTCAAGCATATAGGGTCAGAAAGTTTTACAGGGGGCGAGGGCGTAGCCCGAGCCTCCTATACTTTTTACTGACCCTCTGACTAATTTATGGCATCGAGGACCATTGGTTTGTATTTTGTCAAGAATCTGAATCAAACATGAATCATGCTTACGAAGGATACAAACAATCACCTCTTTTAAAATAAGTGGTCTAGGCCTACATATTTATTCACGTATTTCTTTCCGGAATCTGCAAATATACTGTATAAGGAACCTGCAGAATACGTACCGAATAATTCATTTCAACAATTTGTTTGTTTGTTTGTTTTTTTGATTAATTAACGTCCTACATGTCTTAACAACCAGGATAATGTAAGGACGGCCTCCCATGTATGCGTGTATGTATTGCGAGGTGCGTATTTTGGGAGACTGCGGTATCTTCGTGTTATGTCTTCTTGTATAGTGGAACGGTTGCCCTTTTTATAGTGCTATATCACTGAAGCATGCTGCCAAAGACACCAAGCAACGCACCCCACATGGTCACATTATAATGACAACGGGCGAACCAGTCGTCCCACTCCCGGTCTGCTGAGCGCTAAGCAGAAGCAGAAACTACCACTTTTATAGACTTTGGTGTGTCTTGGCCAGGAGACAGAACCCAGAGCCTACCTTACAGAGGCGAGCGCTCAATCAAAGGCCAAACGTCAATAATAATTTGACATTCCTAGTGCACAGTAAGTTAGGCCTACCTCAATACGGCTTTAGAGTTACTGTATATTGAAAACATCACAAACAAAAGGGACACAAGCATCCATCCAACATTTAAGGCACAATATTATTGATAATTTGAAAGTTATGTCGATAAATTGGTTGTAGAGTGAGGATTGATCTATAGGTACGAACCCCTCCATTTGTTTATAATCACAGTCGAGAAAACGCTTGAATTGTTACGTTTGACTTTCACCGCGTCATCAACTTTCAAACTGACGTAGGAGAAGCAACTCGTATTTAAAAAATGCAGTTAATCTTATTTGAAGTATGAAAACGATTCGAGTTAATTTTACACAAAAAATAACAAGTTATAAATATTTTTACGATAATGAAATGGTATATTTACTCCAGTATTTATGTAGTTTTGCAATGTAGCAGTTTTGATTATGAGTTACTAAGAATGTGGCTCGCTATTCATGTTCCGTAAATTATACAAACCGCTACCAATGGCGGCGGCGAACATCAAAAACGACTAACTGTATCTTTGCCGTACTAATAATTTGATAAATCAGATTGAAAAAAAAGCACCGGGTATCGGCCTGATCAGTGATATTAATTATATTGATGATATCAAGCAAGCAACACAAGCTGTTATAACCCCTATTGTCCGGCGAAGGGCCGTCGCGAGACAGCTACACTTTTGTAGGTGTGACAGCATGCCGCGGGGTATCAGCGAATATCTGATCTGAACAGGTAATTTTTTATTCGAATCATCGAGTGTCAGTTACCTATGATTCTATAACAAATGGTCCACGAAAGTTCGATACATCGATAACTTCGATTCATAAAACTTCGATTCATATATTCGATGTCCATTATATTACGTAATAGGATTATCATATTAGTCCACTGGTTATCTTCAGATTGTCTCAGTCTAATTTAACACCTATAGATAAGCGACATCTGTCAATCACAATTCTAGAATTTCATTGTCTGTATATGTATTTAACCATGCTATGTATTATTTCATGTTAATTAGGTCCCAGACTTTGTACGGAACACATCGGGTACATTCTGGACATTCCAGAATAGCCCTCCGTCAAGTCCAATGTATCATTATTAAATTCTAAAGTTAAAATTCAACATTCTTTTACGTCATCTTTCGGAATCATTCGGAATCACACGGACTGGAACCCAACCAAGGCTGTGTTCGTCATACTTTGGATCTAACCAGAGTAACGTTTGTGTATGACAGTAACTGTCAGGATGACGAACGCCGCATGTTGATGCGGTGATAAATTCGTCCCAAATCATGTATTGTGGTATCCTGCGAATGGATGTTACTGTTTCCGGTGTGGAAATTTTGGACATTTTTCTCGGATGTGTTTTCGTCGGACCGGATATCGTACTGAAAACATCAGTACTACAGGATCGTCTCCCTGGACCAGACAGTGTCCCAATTCCTTTGCACGTCCTGTTTCTGCTCCGAAAAAAATCTTCGGACAGAGAGTCTGATCGTCCGACATCGCCAAGGAAAAAGACCAAGTCCACATCTAAACGGCGGCGAGATTCCGAACGACTCAGGAATTACCGAGAGATCAAAAAGGTACAGAAATCATTTCCTTTTTATGAACTTTCTAACATTGAGCTGACAGCCGTTTCGAAAACTGATATGAAACAGGACAATTTAAAATGTGTCACAAAAAAGAACAAAAGACTAGTATCTACAGTAGAGATTCTACAACGACAATGTAACAATTTTCAATCTGAAATCACAACTCTTAAGGACTGTGTCTCCGATCTTCAGAACGCCCAAGACAACATAGCATCAGAATGGGAAAAACAGTGTATAACCCTTAAGATTGAACATCAGAACACAATAAGGGAATTGCACTCCAGAAATATTTTCATCGAGGACTTGCAGGCATCGCTTTTTAACCAAATGTTCTTCAAATGGATTGCCCCGTGAACCAACAGCACCAGTACCCCTACATTTTAACCATGGACCGTACAAAAATAAACGAAGCCGAAGAGGGAGATTTAAATAACTCTCTGAGACGAGGACGTCTCATTTTTCGTAGCCGGAGGGAATGATCACAAGAAAAATTTGTGATAAAAAGCGTAGTGCTAAAATTGACTTTGAACTGTTCAAAATACGTTTACTCATAAGACTCTTTGTTAAATATATTTCTAAGACATCACAATAGCTAGTATTCCTATTGTTAATATTAACAATGTATATAATTAGAGTCCGGAAGTCCAGCTTTACTGTACATGTCAACATTGATCAATTATGTTGGATAGGTATAACAACTCAGCTAACCTGTCCATTATATTACGTAATATGATTATCATCTTAGACCACTGGTTATCTTCAGATTGCCTCAGTCTAATTTAACACCTATAGATAAGCGACATCTGTCAATCACAATTCTAGAATTTCATTGTCTGTGTGGAAGTAGGGTATTTTTGTATATACATGTGTGCAAGGAAATATGCCTAGGCGAGTGTAAATGTCGAGAGTGCAGTGAGTGATTTCGTGTGTGATTGGTTATATATATCTATATGTTGAATGGAAGGGATGTATCAGTGTCTGAAAGCCTATAATTACATACAGGGTGTCCCAAAAACATGTCCCCACTTTGACGGGTAATACATTTTGCAATACTACACTTTTTTTGAAAATTCAAAATGATTTCGAAAGCAGGAGTATCCAAATTTAACTTAATTGGGTACAGATGTACAGATTACATCGTCATTATGCGTGATGACGTCATAATAGAAATGATAATCTAGTACCATGAAGATTTAGGCTCAAGTTATTAAAATCTACAATGCGGTCAGAAAATCCCCTACTTTAGTAAATGAAATTTTATGAAAATGTCACCCAGGTATGCTGTCTATCTCCAGGAAGTAGATTTACATAATTGTGAGGTGGTGAGGAATTTCAGGGACAGAATTCATCGTGTCATCGAAAAGAAGGGCGAACACCTCGCGCCCATTCTTTAACTGAAAGTTATTGATTTTCTGAACAAATCTCAAAATTAGCGAAATATGACTTTCTCACAATTTTCAATGTAAGTTTTAACAAAAAGATATTTGTCCGGGTTGTTATATATCATTGTACAGAACAGATCACTACCTTTCTAATGGTAAATAGATCAAATTCCTCCGTCTATCAAAACAGTTTTTATTAAGCGTCAAACTCGGGACATGTTTTTTGGGACACCCTGTATATAATTACCCCGTTTTATGTTATTGTTTGCGTGTAAATTGATTAGACTCCGCTGGGACTTGTCGTCTGTCACTGGTGTCGTCCATGTTGTTAACTGTACGTGTACATGGGTGGAATGAAAGCTGCGTGCTGATTGGTCGAGTGGCAGACTGTCTGGCATTGGCTACCGTATTTACTATAATTATACGGTAGCGCACGTGTGTTCGACAGGCAGACGAGTAGCTCGCGCTGTGTCTGTTTCGTCGTTAGGTGGCTGTCATATAGTACAGGTGGGTGTCTGATGTGGTGTCATGTATGTTTGTCTATAAAACTATGTTTGTCTTGGGCGAAGCCAGGTAGCTGACCCACTGTGTTATATATTGTATGGTCTATCTGTGTGTCGTCCCAGCGGCGGGGCATTGTTATTATCTATGAATAAAAGTTGAGAAACTTATACGTGCATTGTTTATTTATGTTTCACATGGAAACCCAGGCTAGAACCTGGGTAGACGAGGTCACTCCTCCTACAAATGGTGTTGTGACCAGGATTCTGGGCAACCTCCATGTGTTTCACACGTGTTTGTGTTTACGGTTTAAATTCTGTCCTATATGTTGCATGTTATTCGTTTCATGTCTTGTCTCGTAACATACGTGGATACTTTGGACTGGAATGATTAGTAGCTGAATAGCTGTATAAAACGTTGGTAGCTGAAAAGCTGTATAAAAGCGTTTATTGTGTTAATATTGTATATTTAATATGCAGTACGGAAGTACTAACCCTTCTCAAGCGCCAGAAACCATTGGTGTTGGCGCTATATCTAAAAACCCGGCATTGACTTACTCTACAGGTGTTACTGATATGATAGCGGAAGACATTCTAACTATAGAAATGGCAATAATACGTTCCCCGTTATTAATGAGGGTGGTATGTTGGCTACAAGTGGTGTTGGTTGTGGGCGTGCCATGTTGTCTCGGGCGGGTGTTACTATTCCGACTTATGGAGGTCAAAGTTCACATGAGGCCCCGATTAGGCATACTATTAGTGCGAGTACTACACACGTGGGTTCACAACCGCTATTAACGCCTAGTATGTTAAAACAGGTTTCTTTTGCGGAAGGTTTAAAACCTGAAATGTATTCTACACCAATTTCAAGTAGTTATAGTGCTACAAATAATGATTATCAGGGTAGTAGCCAGTTATTTTCTGATCACCATATAGCTAGTTGTCCTACATTTGCTTTGACAATGTCCACTACAGGTTATACACCTACCTTCTCAGTCATTTTCATTGAGAAGGGAAGAGAAAGAGCCCCAGACATATGATGGCTCTACAAGTTTTCGTGATTTCTTGATTCATTTCGAGCAGATTTCTGCATTGAATTGTTGGTCAGATCTAGAGAAAGCACAGCAAATTACAATGTGTCTGCGCGGTGCTGCCCAGAGAATTTTGTCAGAGTTACAGGCTAGTGACAAGACTAATTTTGTGGCAGTAAAGTTAGTCCTATGTAAAAGGTTTGATCCCCAAGGGAGGGAGGCGGCCTACAAGTCAGAATTTCGAAACAGGAAAAGGAGAGATGGGGAAAGTTTAGAGAGTTTTGGGGAAATTATCAGATTAGCAGCCCGGAAAGCATACCCTAATAAACAAACAGATTTGTTGGAGGGTGATCTAGTGGATCAATTTATATATGGTTTGAATGACTGTGAGTTAGGCAGACATGTTCAATTTTCTCACCCCGCTACACTTGACCAAGCAGTAAGTGCTGCCATAGAATTTGAGTCTTTCAAGGCTAGGCAATTTAAACAAATTCCTGTTAGGAAACCAAGGGATTTAAATCCAGAGGCACCTGTTTTTGTTTAGGCAGTTCAAAAAGAGCCCAGTGCAGTAGATGCTACATCTGAGTCCGAACTGGGTACATTAATTTTGGAGCAATTTCAAAAGTTAAACAAAAAGTTAGATTCAAGAAAGAAAACTTTAACAA
Source organism: Argopecten irradians (assembly GCF_041381155.1). Classification (NCBI taxonomy): domain Eukaryota; kingdom Metazoa; phylum Mollusca; class Bivalvia; order Pectinida; family Pectinidae; genus Argopecten; species Argopecten irradians. The sequence continues at coordinate 1,418,161 of NC_091135.1, forward strand.
TAAAATCAGTGAGAGGTTACCTCTTTCTCAGATAAAATGCTTCGTTTGTGGGGAATTGGGACATCGCTCATATGACTGTCCAGGTAAGAAAGACTCAAGATCAGGTCAGGGAAACTAGACAGAGCTGGTCTCGGGGCCAGAGAATCAGCTTCCAAATGTGAAGGGCCCATCGTTGTGTTAAACACTGTTCAACCCAGCTTGTTTGCAAGTGTGGGGATAAGTGGTTCTAATCTTAGTTTATTAGTCGACTCAGGATCTTCTGTGACTATATTGGATGTGGATGTGTATAATAAATTACAGGGAAGGCAAAAGCCTGAGTTGAGAAGCTCTAATTTAAAGCTGACAACAGCTTCAGGCAGTAGCCTCATAGTTTTTGGGAAGGCAGATTTTGTGTTTAAGTTAGGGAGTCGTAGTTTCACTCAGGAAACAGTGGTGGCGACACTCCAAGGTTTTCAGGGTATTTTAGGGATAAATTTCCTATCGAGGCATGATGAGACTTTGAGTTTTGGTGATAATACTCTGAGGTTAGGAGGTCATAAGATTAAATTAAACTCCCAGTCTGTCAGTCAGTGTGCTCACATTAGAGCGTCAGTGTGTATTCCTAAGAATTCTGAGTGCTATTTTGCAGGTTATGTAGATGGAAGGATAGATAGTAATCTAGGTATTATTGAACCTACAAAGTTGGTGTCTAACCAGGGTCTGTTGTTGGCCAAAACGTTGATAGCCCCTCATAAGGGAAGGGAAGTCACTCTGTCTGTTCTCAATCTTACATCAAATGATATAAAGATGCAGGGTAATACTTTCATAGGCAGTTTACATTCTGTAGACCAAGTACATGAGATTAGGGAGGATAGTCCTGTAGATAAAACCCAGTTACCGCCTCATCTTCAAGGTTTTTTAGATAGGACGTCTGATAAGTTAACCCCAGTTCAAAAGTCAGAAGTTAAGGACCTATTACAGGAATATCAAGACATTTTTGCTGGTCCTGATGTTACCTTAGGGAATACTAAACTGGTAGAACAGACTATAGACACTCAGGGAGCTCTCCCTATAAAGATACCTCCTAGAAGGATATCACCTGCTCAAAAAGAGGTAGTGGAGAAGGAATTAGATAGTATGTTAGAAAAAGGTGTTATTAAACCAAGTTCTAGTCCATGGTCTGCTCCAGTTGTTTTGTGCTCTAAAAAAGACGGGTCAATCCGGTTTTGTATAGACTATCGAAAGTTAAACTCGGTTACTAGAAAGGATGCTTACCCGCTTCCTAAGATAGATGAAGCAATAGAAACATTGTCGGGCATGAAGTGGTTTTCCACATTGGATTTAGCTAGTGGATACTGGCAATGTAGCATGGACGAAAATAGTAAAGCAAAAACAGCTTTTGCCACTCATAAAGGTCTTTATGAATTTGATGTTATGCCATTTGGTCTTTGTAACGCCCCTGCTACTTTTTCGCGGTTAATGCAGTTAGTTCTGGGTGGGTTACAATGGTCCAAGTGTCTTTGCTATCTTGATGATGTGATATGTTTTGGTGCCTCGTTCGAGTCGGCTATGTCCAGTCTGCGATGTGTTTTTGAGTGCTTGCGCACCGCAAATCTTAAATTAAAAGGGAAGAAGTGTACCCTATTTCATACTCAAGTTTCCTACCTCGGACATATTGTGTCAGAAGCTGGTATAAGCTGTGACCCGGAGAAGGTGAAAGCGGTCAAAGACTGGCCACAACCTGAGTCCTCCGCAGATATTAGAAGTTTCTTAGGCTTGGCAGGTTATTATAGGAAGTTTATCCCAAATTTTTCAGACATAGCAGCGCCCCTAACCAATTTAACCAGGAAGGGGAAGGTGTTTAAGTGGAATGACGATTGCCAAAGTTCTTTTGAAAAACTGAAAAATCTATTAGTTTCAAGTCCAATTTTGTCCTACCCGAAAAATGTGGGTACATTTATATTAGATTGTGATGCCAGTAATTTTGGAATGGGATGTGTTCTCAGTCAGATTCAGGATAATGAGGAGAAGGTCATCGCATATGGCAGTAAAACACTGAGTAGGGCGCAACAAAATTATTGTACAACTCGTAGGGAGTTACTTTCTGTGGTAACCTTCTTAAAGCATTTCAGACACTATATTGGGGGCATGCATTTTGTCATACGTACTGACCACGCAGCTCTCATATGGTTGAAAAAATTCAAGGAGCCTGAGGGTTTATTGGCTAGGTGGATAAGCATAGTTGATATGTTTGACATTGAAATCCAACATAGGCCAGGTCGCCAGCATGGAAAGGCTGATGGATTATCCCGGAGACCTAAAAAATGCTGTGGTAGACAGGAATGTCCCGATTGTAAGACTACTAATGTTAATGTTGTCTCCTCCTTAGTAGACGAAGCCAGCATGTCTGAGGAGGAGGGAGAACAAATATTTACTAACTGGTTAGACTCTTGGGGTATCGAAAAGCTTAGAGCTGAACAAAATAGTGATCCCCATATAGCCAGGTTCAAGCAGCTTAAAGCTGATAGAACCACTAAACCGAAAAGAGATGAAATGAGTGGGTTAGCCTACGAGGTACGGATTTACTGTCAAATGTGGGATAGGATTTCCTTATTAGGAAATGGGTTGTTGTATGTACAGGATGTTGGGCCAGATGGTAATATTCTTTACAGAGTACTTGCCCCTGTCAGCCTTAGAGATCAAATTCTGTACCAGCTCCATGATAGTCAAACTGCAGGTCATTTGGGGAGAGATAAAACCTTGTCCCAGATAAAGAAGAGATATTATTGGCCTGGCTTGTCAGATGATGTAGCAAGGTGGTGCAGAAAATGTAACATTTGTGCACGTCGTAAACCTGGACCGGGTATGGGAAAAGCCCCTCTACACCCAACCATAGATCAAGTCTCTCGTCCTTTAGACAGGATTTCTATTGATATACTAAGTGGCATACCTGTAACGGCTAATGGTAATTGTTGTATAATGGTAGTGTGAGATTACTTTTCCAAATGGGTTGAAGCATATGCCGTACCCAATCATACCGCCATAACAGTAGCAGACAAGCTGTGTTCAGAGTTTATCAGTAGGTTCGGAGTTCCGTTTCAAATACTAACCGATAGGGGAGCAGAATTTGAAGGAAATCTATTTACACATCTGTGTCGAAAGTTAGGGGTAGAAAAGAAAAACTCGTGTGCTTTTAGACCAGCCCAAAATGGCCTAGTTGAGAGGTTCAATAGAACCATGATTCAGATGCTGAGTACATTTGTAAACACAGAGTATGACGATTGGGATGATCATCTCCCATATGTTTTAATGGCCTATAGAGCTACAGCTCAGAAAAGCACAGGTTGTAGCCCAAATTTGGTAATGTTGGGAAGGGAGACAACTTGTCCTCTGGACATTGTAATGGGAGTTCCCTCCCCTGAACAGCACCCTGTTTGCCCCAACTTATATGTTAACTGGCTCCGACGTAGCATGTGTAGTACTTTCGACTTTGTTGCTAGACACCTAAAGGTATCAGCCGACAGGCAGAAAAATAATTACGACCAGGGGTTAAAACCGCGGTAGTATCAAGTGGGTGATTATGTTTGGAGATGGTACCCATCTGCCTTGTCCTGTAAATTGGGGAAGGGTTGGGCTGGACCCTATATAGTAGTGGAAGTCAAATCATCCCTTACATATGTAATACAGCTCAAGCCCGGTGCTCGTTTATAAGGCTTAAATTGAATTCTTTCGTTTGGTTCCGACAGGCATTTGGAACAGCCACTTGAAGTGGCGGAAATTCCCGCCAATTTATCAATGAACATACAAATAAAATGAGTTCCGTCTGATGAAGCATATATCTGGGGTTTTCCCGGTATGAAATTATAAATTGTTTTATTTATCTGTTGTTAAAACACCATGGTGCAAAGCAGTTTAGTTTTAATCTTTTGCTTCGTATGATTACACACGCTTACACAATTCATAGCGTGGCTGGACATTTAACGTAGTTGTGACGCGGCGTCCGATTCAAACTGCCTGTGTCAAGGAGGTGTGACAAACAGAGATTCTTCAATTTTGTTATCACTTGAGTTCTACTTAATCAGTTCACGTTTGAAATTACTTGAATACATGGATGTTTAAAAGGTTACATGTCATTATTTCCGGATTTCGGAGATTTTCAAATGTATCGGACGTCGTTTCGAGGAACATGTACAAATACAGGTACATTGTAGGCCCACTACTGTAAACGTTTACCGCTCTCAAAATGTTAGCTTATATTTATATTGTTGTTTCAAACACTTCAATAAATATTAGGGATACCTATTACAAGTATTGTAAAGCTCCAACTGTAGGATTCCGTTTCATTGATATTTTGAAACACGCAAACGTACATTGTGTATGTAAGGCCTACTCTCGCCGATTCACGATAGATAATCAGACTTGTCTGTCCCCCCGAGATGAACAAAAATGTATTGTCGTGCTAGATCGTTTTGGTTAAACTTGTTCAACTCAAAGAACGATGATGTCCAGACATATCTTATCCATTTGCGTACAACCAAAGATGTTAAAAATACAAATAGGATGTAAATCTACATGTTGTAGCGAACAACACAGACTTGCCGACATACAACATGTAAACATTGCGACGTCATCCGAACTAATCATCAATAATTAGCGCACACTCATGTCGTCCTGCCGATTCTGATTGTCTGACTTCTGAGCACATGTTTTCAAAAATGTCTTTTACGCATAATAACTAGTCTAAAACTATAAGACCAACTTTGACATTTCATTTATTTCTACATAATATTCCTTAAGAAAGTTTATTAGTCTTTAAATAACGTAATTTCAATGTATTAACAAACGTTCACATAGGATAATAAGGTTCACTAGCAACGTTCATCAAGAAATCCAGAAATGTTTTCAAGAATATAGTGCGAGGATACAATGTAAGACAATTGTTCATTGACGTGGAAAATTAACAAATTACTGTGGTAGAAATAGAAGAGTCAGCTTACGTGAAAGACTCTTAATGGGAATTTAATTCTCTTCTGCTTTAATGTGATTTCCATATAAATTAAAAGTCGGCATGCAATTATGATTTTTTAAACATTATTCGAACTACAAAATACTCTTTTTCAATATGTTTATGATGTGATCGGGAACGTAATCGTTGCTAATTCAAATTTAAAACCATTATTTAATCTTATATTTTTACTAATTCTTTCAGATTTATGCTAAATTGGGATCGATGGTGGACACCACGCACGTGCCTTTATTAGCAGACGAGGCGTCGTCTAAGTCGCAGGTCACATGTTGTCACAGAAAGGTCACGCGCTTAAAAGTGATTGGAATTGGTGTAGTATGTACCCTAACGGTACTCTTTATAATGAAGGCTTGTATCTCGTTGAGATGGACGGACAGGACGTGTAATTTCCCGTCATCCAGTTACGAGACGAATATAAACCGGAAACGCCGACTACCTCAGAGTATCATTATCGGAGTGAGAAAGGCGGGAACGGGTGCATTACGTCATTTCCTAGATTTACACCCGGATGTTATAACTGCAAGCAAAGAACCTAACTTTTTCAGCTTTCGATATGAAAACGGTTTCGACTGGTACAAAAGGTTAATGCCATATTCATCCGAAGGGCAGATGACCATTGAGAAATCTAGTAATAATTTCCACAATGAACAAGCTCCTGGAAGAACTTATGACTTCAACAGCACAATAAAATTAATCGTGGTTGTTCGCGAACCAGTGGAGAGAGCGATTTCTGACTATACACAACGGGTCATAAATAATAGGAGTCGCCACAATTTCGAGGATGCTGTGTTTAATCATCGGACAGGGGAGATAAATCGGGATTATATATGCATCAGACCGTCACTCTACCACACGAATCTAAAACGTTGGCTCAAGTACTTCCCACTGAGCCAGATACACATTGTAGACGGCGAAAATATGAAACGGAAACCATATGATGAAATATATAAAGTAGAGGAGTTTTTAGGCCTTTCACATCAGGTGAGAAAAGAACAGTTCGTGTTTAATGCCACGAAAGGTTTCTTTTGTTTCCGGACGAGTTCTGTGGTGGAGTGTCTGAGAGAAAACAAGGGAAGACAACACATAGTTATTAGTCAGGATATCAAAGACAGACTAAAGCGACATTTTCAACCGTTAAATGAGCTTTTCTTTAAACAGATTGGGCAGCGATTCGATTGGTCATAACATCAGCCTCACTTTAGACATACAAATTTTGTAGATTACATATAAATAATCACTCCTTAAAACATCCATCTACGAAATATCACCAAAATGACCATTGGTGTTGTCTAGGAACCACGTTCGTCTATTTGCCTTAACTATTAAATATATAACACTGTTATTTGAAGGATATATGTTCACGTTGTTATTACGTTTCTGTTTTGTTTACGATATGTTTTGTATTAGATACAAGCTCTTGACTGAACCAGAATCCACACTTATTATTTATCTCATAACAACAAGGACCTCCAAACCATCCGCTCAGATGTTACCAGAATCATACAACAACTCAGTTAATCGCATGCATTGCACGTCTTATAATGCTATTGGCTTCCTTCTGCAAATCGTCACATTTTCCACCGGGAATGCGACCGATAAAACCAGATGAAGACACAATCTGTACTTGGTAAAAAGGAACAGTCCTCTTTTGACACCTTAAAAATGTTCCTTTAAACTTTGATACATGAAACCTGCCGAGCCACAACTGTAACTGTTGTTTTGTTTTCGAGAACAATCAAATCATTCTTTCTCTTATAATGGTGTGTTAACAAGTTGATATATAATCAGAAAATATTGACTTTAAATACATGTCCGCGAATGTCCGCATGCATATTGTAATGCACAGATATATGTAAATATGCAATAGAACTGATATCAACTTCATTATCATTAGGAATATGTACATATTAAAAATGACATAGATTCTGAGTTATAATTTCGTTCCGTTTCGAGCAGTTTCCAGAAGCGGAACGAAAACGTCTCGGAGTCGGTGGTTTTAAGTATAGTTAAGCATATATATATATATGGTAATTTACATGTTATACATGTTAATATACATGTTATACATGTATGTAAATTTAATGCATTATATATTTTGAAGTAATCATGTACTATGTACATTTGTATGCTAAATGCAGCACATTACATATATGTAACCTTTGAAATAAAGGTATGTCATAATAAGTCATAGATGCCAGATAATCGCATAAAATGTAGACATTTGTTATATGAAAAGTTAATATCAAATTTTATTGATATCAATCAGTAATATATAGGTTATGATATTTTAATGATATTATTAGTTTGTTTAATGTTTAACAATAGAACAGGTGTTCAGTCTCACTATAGCAGTTATTGTCAAACTAAGAATTTAGTCAACGCTGCCCTTTAAAATGAAAACAAAATAAATAAAACCCACACAATTAGGTTTATATTGCCATTCATATATCAAAAAAGTTTTAATTATGCTTTGTCTAAGGAATGTATGAATCGTCATGATTGTAATGTATGATGTTTTATGTGAGAATGTATTTATAACCAGTGAGTGTGTGAGCGTACAGCCACATTGTCTGTCTGATAATTGTCACATCAACATAATAAAACACAAAATATGTACAATAACATTGTTGTCTTGTCAATACGTATACGAATATCACAAGCTTTCCCCATGGAAATGTGTTACTCTTTATATCAAGTAAATATCTAGCTTATTACTCCAGACGACTTCAGACTTGAGGTAGTGAAAGTTAATGTATTTATGACGATTTATAAAAAGTACGGGGACAAGCATAACATCAGTCTAGCTAAGGTCAAGTTAATTATGCTTCAAACAATACATCACGGAGGATCCAAAAGGCATACAGTATTGAGTGTTGTCCTGATGAATTGTATCTTAACTGTAGGATGGGTGAACCATTATGTTGCCTTTCTATTAAATAGTTACAAATCAACTATATTATGACATATATATAGAAATCACCCTCTTTCGAAAGAAACATTTACCTTGTAATTCAGTTGTGGTACGAAATTATAAATAAATATACAGAACATTTGTAATTAAATCGTCATTAAGATTACTAAATGACCTATTGTAATTTACTTGCTTTAAACTTAAATGCATTTTTAGAAAACAAAAAAGGGTTAGTCTATGTTGAATCTTTTCAGATTTACCAAGTGTTAATAGGGATAGGTAAATAGAACTTGACGTGCTGTTGGAATTCAAAAGAAACCTTCTGGTTATCTAGATCCGACTTACATATTCTTAATCTACTCATGTATATATTTGAGGATCCAATTACCAAAATTCGTATATTTCAATACACTTCTAAATAAATGTCAAAAAGCATCACCCGTTGGCTTCACCTTTGCCTTGTAACCACTGGGAGGATGTAATTTTAAGCAATGCTGTTCAAACAGAAATGCTGAGTACGTGACAAACTAATATTACTAGACGAGGATTTACTTGTGACGGTAGACAGTAGATTACACGACCTTACGTCTATGCAAGGTTTAGTTGTATTGATTGAACGCAATACAAAACACACCAGATTCGTAGCATATTTTAAAAATTGAATAGCACAGCACATTATTGTTTTCGTTTTAGAGAATATATGCTATGTAGTTAAGAATAGTAACGAAAATTGGAAGAGACGACAGTTTGAAAAAAAAAGCAATGCAGTTACAAAAAAAGAAATACATGCCTTCTGTTTATTCTTGGTAACCACAGTATTAGCTGTAACATTTCAAAATAATATACATCATATGTATCGTTAGAATAGCAAATAGTTATATTGAACAGCCAAATCACACCGGACATTTCGTGACATATGTATGTAGGTGTCCATGACAGGAGTAAGCAATAAAGCTCGAAAAAGGAATACCAATTTATTTGGATACTACATCCAAATTTTAAGATCAAACGCTAAGACTTTAGGAAGAAAACATCAGTTAGGATGAAGAGAACAAAATCCAATCTCGAATTTAGTCGCCTTGTATGATGAGGGTAGTATTTTTAACGTCCTGTATGGTATTTGCATCAATCTCCTTTAACAGCCTGTTTGTTTTGTTCTGACGCAAAAGACACGATTCTTATGAGCAATATCTCCTTTTTTTAGTGACGATATTATACAATTATCGACCTATTTTCAGGTGGATACGGTGAGTTATCAACCCGAGTAAGTGATATATCCCGAGGCCGGAGGCCGAGGGTTATATCATTTTCGAGAATTGATAACTCATCGTATCCACCTGAAAATAGGTCGATAACTGTTTTATTACATGACACTTACATGATATTAAGCCGGCTCTTCAAAAAGACTTTTAAAACTACAAAAAACAAGATGATATTTGCAAACTTTCTGTTTACAAAAGCAATTACATGTAGTATATGGTAAATATCCAAATGCTTCTTGCTAACGGTTTAGACTGGTAGAACTGGAATATTGTATCAACTGCAGCTCGTCTGGCATTCTTGAACGTTTTCCATAAATTGAAGTTTGCAGTTGTCACCGTTGATCGCAGTAAACTTGCTGCCTTCCGCCATATATGTTGCCGACTATAATATTGACGTCACAATAGATTATCCCGACGTCATTGAATGAGGGAACTCCTGTTACGCTATATTTGGGTACGACTTGACGTCAAAAGTGATTATGACGTCACATTTCAAGGGAGTTTTCCTCGATCTATTTTTGACACAGGTTACTGGACTCGCAAGAGGTATCTGGACTGAGTCCAGTAACCTCGCGTGCTTTTTGCCGCCGATTTCGGGGTTGATATCGCAGTTGATGAATACTTCTGAGAAACGTATTGGCCAATTAAAATACAGCAAAAGCACCAGTCATATAATAAAACATAATAAGTGCTAGATGTTGACAAAGATTCATTCCAAAGTGAAATATTCATAGAAATATATGGCGTTCGAATAATTACGAAAATGTACTTACTTAAATAAGGTTTAATTACTGTTTTATTTCGGATATCGTGTTATAGTATATGTTGTTGTTGTCCGATGACTTAACATATTTTATAATGACAAACACCAAATTTACACACGATTGCAAAGAATATACTACACCAATAGTTGGTTAACTGGGCTATACGTTTTATAAATAGCTATGGTGATTAAGGACGTTCCTCCCCTGATGTGCTATGTATTTATACAAAGGCAGACTGTGGTATTTTCGTGTTGTCTCCCTTAACAATAGTGGAAACTCTTGTTATAGTGTAACCTCACTGAAGCATACCGCCAGAAACACAAGAGAGTAGACACCAACTGACGATGGGCCAACAACCGATCACATTATACTTACGACGGGCCAACAACCGATCACATTATACTGACGACGGGCCAACAACGATCACATTATACCAACAACCGATCACATTATACTTACGACGGGCCAACAACCGATCACATTATACTGACGACGGGCCAACAACGATCACATTATACTGACGACCGGCCAACAACCGATCACATCATACTGACGACGGGCCAACAACCGATCATATTATACTGAAGACGGGCCAACAACGATCACATTATACTGACGACCGGCCAACAACCGATCACATTATATTGATTATATTGACGACTGGTCAACAACCGATCACATTATACTGACGACGGGCCAACAACGATCACATCATACTGTCAATAGGTACACACACCAACCGATCACATTATACTGACGACGGGCCAACAACGATCACATTATTCTGACGACGGGTCAACAACCGATCACATTATACTGACGACGGGCCAACAACCGATCACATTATACTGACGACGGGCCAACAACCGATCACATTATGCTGACGACGGGCCAACAACCGATCAAATTTTACTGACGACGGGCCAACAGCCGATCACATTATACTGACGACGGGCCAACAACCGATCACATTATACTGACGACGGGCCAACAACCGATCACATTATATTGATTATATTGACGACTGGTCAACAACCGATCACATTATACTGACGACGGGCCAACAACGATCACATCATACTGTCAATAGGTACACACACCAACCGATCACATTATACTGACGACGGGCCAACAACGATCACATTATTCTGACGACGGGTCAACAACCGATCACATTATACTGACGACGGGCCAACAACCGATCACATTATACTGACGACGGGCCAACAACCGATCACATTATACTGACGACGGGCCAATAAGTCGTTCCACTCACTTTTTAATGAACGGTAAGCAGGGACAGAATTAACACTTTTACGAACTATGGTGTGTGTCAGCCAGACAGAACTCAAAGCCTACCTCACATGGCTCTGCCTCCAGGCCGATATACATGTACATTATTAAAAGAGACTTTTAGATACACTTTGAAATCCATGGATTGCTTCTTAGTAAGACTACAGGCATTGAATGCAAGGATCAAATATCCGTCTCTGAAAAAAAACCTCGACACAAATTTCCTCCGTTTTTATATAATTGAACGTGAATTGAAATAAAACAATGAGATGACTCATAACTAAGAATAAAAATGAAATGAGAAAAATATAAACATATATTTAACATTATAATAATGCACATTTTAACATGTGTTTTAATTTTAATGTCTTAAAACTGACTTTCTATTGCCAGCCTTAAATTCAACGGATTACTAAAATCCAACATACCCATGAACTTAGAACATAACTCAATCAAAATGTCAAACTGTGCCTTAGAGAAAATCGTCGATGGTCAAACTTAAGTTGATATTGCTTGAAGAGAAATAACATGAGAAATCAAATCTTTCTGTTAGTGATGATTCTAAACACCTATGCAGCTGCTCCAGCCTTATAGTCTCATTTTAATCACTAGGGGCAATATTAAATATCCAAGTTTGATTTTTTTCATTTTCGACAAATTATTGTCGGAGTAAACGTTTGGTCGATTCTTACAGCAGGTAGTGATGTTATAATCTGAAATGTTACTAGTGGCTACAATAACGGTTATAGCCAGTCTAAATTTATGTTCTGTCACTTTTAGTTTGATTTTCTTTGTAATGTCAATTGCCATCTGCGATTGTAAAAAACTCTCGAGAAACTACAAGTCGTTCAGCGATACGATCGCTTACACAGTAACCCATCCCGTGTTAAAGACCTCAGATAACTGTAGGTACATAACTTTGACATGTATTGTTTTACAACCATAGTGTGGGTCTTAGAAATATGTTGAGTAACTCAAACATTAAGAAATCTGATTTGTTCAAATGAAATATCTGACATGGGATCAGAAATAGTCCTTATGCATAATCGCCACTTGTGTTGAGCTGTAGCGTAAATCGTTACAGTGTTTGGTAAGGTAACACAGCTAGAACTTTTCAGATTGCTAGATTCTAATAGTACTTTATGTATTGATAATCTTGAACAACCAGTAAAAAATAAATGTGACGTTTTGATTACTAGTACGATATGTACATTCTCACCATCATCAGACAATATACTTCATCGTGTAGTCATGGTTCCAAAGACAGCTCCAGATAACCACATATCGTGTTCAACACTATAGGCTAATCATCAAACTGAAATTAGGGTAATGAAAACAGACTTTGCATATTCTTTTAAAAATTAAATTATATTATCAATATGTACTCATGTTAGCGTGATAGGTTATGAAACAAACAGCACATACGGCATCAATATGGGTACACGTGCACATTAAGCATACGTTTGTAGTTATACTCTGTGTGACATGGTGTTTTTAACATTTAATAATTAGGTTTACATGGTAGTCATAATTACACATGCATCACAGCGTCCAACTACATGTCATTCTTGCAACTTTGCATACTATATCCAGCATGCATTGTCAAAGAAATCAATCATATAATTATGTTTAAGACATTATACTGGTGCGAGTTTCTGTGGAGCTCAAAGAAACCCCGAAGTCATTGTCTTGATTTAAGAAATAACATTTGAACAATGACGTTCATTATTTGAGGTGCAAAATACGAAATGTGGTTGGTATCCAATACGTTAACTATCTCAGAGTGTCCTCGAAGTACGTTTTAATCGATAACTAGGTCTGTAACTTTTGCTTCCCCACGGACATGTTCATTAGCGACATGTATAAATGAGCTCCGTATTCAGAGCTTTCGAAAATCTTTGACTTTGTAATTTACTCGCAATATAGAGCTATCCAAACTAGATAAATTGGGCGTACATCGATCTATCTCGGAATGCAAGAGATAGTAACATGAACTGAACAATGTTGATTATAAAAGAGATTAATTGCACATCGGACATACCTAAACGAATATTAAAGTAGGATGTGATTAAAAACCTATCGTATTTTTTTTAAAGAATAGTCTAATCTCTTACCGCATTAAATCATATTTCCAGTACAACCACGTGACACAGAGCGGTTAGTAATAGATGCTTGGTTTTACCCTTGAGAATGCTTCATTTGACTTCAAAGATTTCTTACTGCTACGATAAAGATCTTGAATGCTTCATTAGCAGGTGTTATTATAGAAAAATCGTATCGTAATAATAACAAAAGCTCTCACAATTCTCGTGAATATTTGATTGAAAAATACATCAGATCTTGCCGTTTCGTTTGTTACGCGGAACATATGTTCTTACCCGGTTATTGTTACTCTATCTAAATCTCGCGGGAGAAATCGATCATCACATTCGCTGTTATCAGTATATTGATAAGACACTTGAAACCAAAATTTGGTCCGTCACCTTTTTATGGTAAGCAGAATATCATTTGATATGGCTTTTAAATATGATAGCAATATACCGTCTTATCAATACTAAACACGATATGGTATTATCTGTGCATTTATTCCCTCCACACGACCGGTGATTTATGGCAAGTAGATAAAGATACATTATCTTTAGACAAATAGGTGTCAATTACATTATCAAATATACATATTGAAATACCTTCAGGACATATGTGTTATTGTCTATATCATTAAAGTAAATAGTATTTGAAACAGTAGCCTCTAGCTCAATTTTAAATAAATAACATCCAGACATTTTTTTTCTATTATGCTTTTTCTCTCTAAAAAGACAATCCGTTTTAATAATTTTATATCAGATAGTAGCATCCGCATGCGAGTCTACTTATACAACTATTTAATAGTCTACTAATATTTTGCTGATTTATCCATCAATAGTGTAGCACCGTGTTGCGCATTATAAATAAACACCATTGAAGGTACGCTATTGCCCATCCTCGATACTCCAGGGGTTCCGATCACATACGATCTCTACACCCCTGGACTATCTCATAGTAAAACTGAAGGCAGTTCAGAAGAAAATATCTGACCAATCACAGGCCTGCAAAGATTTCCTTTGAAGACTACAGAGAGAGCGACGCCCAACTTCAAAGCCACACAGTCAACCACAGTGTGCCGTTATACGGTTCTTTTGATGTACATCAAAGGACTAAATTACCTGTTCTTTCCAGTTGCCTCCAGTTTTACTATGAGTAGTCCAGGGGTGTAGAGATTGTATGTGATCGGAACCCCTGGAGTATCGAGGATGGCTATTGCCATGCGGTCTCTTTATTACATAACTTGTGCTACGCATGCGTTAACATATTGCATAACGGTATGCGCACTTAACACTTTGAGGAGAAGAACATTCAGATTTTTCAGATGACTCTGCCTAAACTAATCCGCCTGTGCCCACAGGTGGTTCCAGTTCCGGTACCATATCCGGTTCCTTTTGTGTTTCCGATAGTGGTAAAGAACTTTCATCAAACTTCTTCAAGTAAGTAACATTCCGTTTATAACCAGAGTCTAGTAAGCGATAACGGAGTTATCGTTCTTGAATGGAGCAATAACGGAGTTATTGTTCTTGAACGAAATGTTTACACGGCTAATTTAACGTATCAACACGCTTATAACCGCGATTTGAGTAATAAGGAAACGATGTGGATAGATTTGCTGATATTTTGCATGCTGATAAATCTTCGCGTGATCTATCGATTTGTAAACATCATTTTGATAATTAAGAAAATTCTTTAAAGAGTCGGAATTTCGGGTCAAACAGGCAAAAATCGTCATTTTCATCGTTATTTTTGTTTAGTTCGACCTAGCGAACAAACGCTCACAGTTGACAAACTGAGATTCTATACCTTAAAAATTTAAGTAATTCTGAACAAAACGGTATCTTTGGTTTTTGAAAATATTATGAAGACGGTCTTGGAAATTGGTGGTATTTCGCAGGGTCCCAGTAAATTTCCACAACAGAGGAGATTTCGGGACTTGTGGGCCGCCTTTCTTCAGGGACCATTCACAAATTGATCGTATTTATGAAAATTCTGTTTTTTTTTTAAATATATGATTACTTAAATTTATAAAACGTTTTATAAGTCTTGTTATGATATTCAAATATTTGTTGGCGATTGCGTGTATGGTGGAAATGGGTGGCGTTTGGAGCGTTCAACCGCTCAAAGGAATGCTATACGACTAGCGCCACCTGGTAGAAGGAATGTGCATGGTAACGTTGTGTCACTTGTGCATCCGGTTTGAACCGGTTAGGATTGATGTTAAAAACCGCCTCGCTTTTCAAGTTACAATCGGCAATATCAGGTAAGTAGGCCTAGCTATGTATTTTACTTGTTACAGCTATCGCTATCAGCGGATGTTACTATTCACCGTGTGGTAATGACACCGGAACTAGGTACCCCCTGAAGCGAGAGTGAGAAAATCATGATTTGAACAGAGCTAAGATTGTCGCTTTTATCCGCATTTTGAGATGTTTTGGGATACTGACTTTAGTACATGTGTTTTCGAATATATCACCCACACAACGATATATAAATGGTTTTCAAAAAGTGTCTCAAAAAAACTTGATAGACGTAAACATGCCACCACACCAAGGGAGGTACCGACGTAAATCGCCTGTCGTTAGAACAGATGCTTGAAAAGAATTTTTCATCGACCATAAATACATATTTTAGTACTATATTACTCTATTATGATATATAAGAGTAGATTCAAAAGAAAAATACTTCTCAGTCCGTTTCATGTCCAAAGACTCGTCCAAATCGCAATGGTGTACGGATCATAGCAAATGCTTATCTCGGGGGGTGTACTTCACATAGTTACTATTATATATCTTTTCGGTTATGGGATGGTGAAAACTAAAATGATTACTTTTTAAGACTTAAGATAATGCATCTTATGTATCATCATTACATTCTAAGTGTTACTTACAGTTTACAGTCATGCATAAAATTGTGGTTTGTACTTTGTTTCTAAAAATCAGTGAATTGCAACAAAAAGACACATACAAAACGCACTAATTTCGTACCCACTCACTAATAAGGTTATCGTGTGTGAATCAATTTATATTGATACTTGAGTGATACTGATGATGAGAGTTGTTTACCTACTAGGAAGAATCCCGATTTAGGTGGGAACGAATTTGGAACTAGGCTGTTAAACCTCTGTAAATCATCTGGTCTAAGAATTTTGAATGGTAGAGATCCAGATAATCTATCGTGTGATTTTACTTTCTGTGGGGCAAACGGTATGAGTGTGATTGATTATGTTTTATTACCATTTAACCTGTTTAATATTATCAATAAGTTTATGGTTTGTGAATTTGTTGAATTTTCTGATCATGCTCCATTACATATTGAAATTCGTTGTGAAATCTTTTCTTTTGACACTGATGGGGATGATGTCGAACATAGACCCGTTTTTAAATGGAAGGAAGAGTATCAATATCAATTTATTGAATCATTAAGACTTAACTTAGACTCTGTGAAAAAGTCAGTATTAATTAGTAACGAAGTAAACCAAGATTCTATTGATACATGTGTAAGCAATTTTTCAGATGTCCTGCTTGGTATTATGCAACCATTTTTTCAAATCAATCCACAGTATAGTAATTCTAGCAAACCCCCTGTAAACCCACATACTAGTACTCTTTCTAGTTCCAACGATAAACCTTGGTTTAATGACTGTTTAAAATCCCTACGTAAGCAATATCTGACTGCATTGAAAGCGTTTAATTCCAATAAGTGTTCCTCAACACACACCAATCTCATACGTAAGAAAAGAGAGTATAAGTCTACGGAGCGTAAATATAAAAGGCAATATCTAAGTGCCGAAGGTGATATGTTAGAATATATGAGGAAACATAACCCAAGGTCTTTTTATAAGAAATTTGGACATAAAAAGACTGTTTCACCATTACTTAGTTCTAACCAATTGTATAACCATTTTAAAAAATTGTCTTCTGCCAATCAAGCTACTAATCAAGTTCCACATAATGACATAATTGTTGATAATGATGTTATATTCGAGGAGTTAGATGCCCGTATTTCATCCCGGGAAATTGCTGATGCTATACATAAAATAAAATGTGGTAAGTCACATGGACCTGATGGCATTTTAAATGAATGTTTTAAATATTGTGAGGAATTACTTATTCCAACTCTCTCAATATTATTCAATAACATCCTTAACAGTGGTTGTTTTCCTTCTAATTGGTCATCCGCTATGATCATACCTGTATATAAAAAGGGGGATCGTAATGACCCTAATAACTTTAGGGGTATTAGTTTAATTAGTTGTCTTTGTAAACTTTTCACTTCTGTATTAAATAAACGTATTTTAGATGTATGTATCAAATATGACATTTTAACTGATGCGCAATTTGGTTTTCGACCAGAAGTTAGTACTATAGACGCAATTTTTGCTTTGCACTCAATTATATCTAAAACTTTGTCATAGTAAACGATTTTTGCTATCTTGGTGTAAAGCTGAAGTATAATAATAAATTTAATCAAATTCAAAAACATTTATCTGACCAAGGTCGTAAAGCCATGTTTGCACTTTTTTCTATGTGTTCTAATTTATATTTAAATTTTGAAACCTTGTTACGTTTATTTGACACGTATGTTTCTAGCATCTTGCATTATGCTTGCGAGGTGTGGGGATCATCGAAAGGGTGTGATATAGAAAAAATTCACTTGTCATTTTGTAAGAAGATCCTAAAAGTTAAGAGATCAACGTGTAACGCCATGGTATATTTTGAATTAGGCCGGTATCCATTAGAATGTTTAAGGAAGTACAGAATGATAAAGTATTGGCTTAAATTAATGGTCTCAAATAACTGTATTTTGAATTCCGCTCTTTTATATTTAAGTGATAGCAACACTGGTGATTGTTTCAACTGGATAAACCATGTTAAACATTGTCTTTTTTCTATTGGTTTTGGTAATGTATGGAATCATCACTATCTGTATAACCATAAACATATATTATGTTTGATAAAGCAACGACTATTTGACCAAAGTCAGCAACATTTGAGAGGCTTATTGGATTCCTCATCAAAATGTATATTATATAAGCATATTGTGAATCATTTTACTATACAATACTATTTGACCAAATATATACCTCCGAAATACCTAATTGTCTTATCTAAACACGTGTATCTGCTCATAATTTGGCCATCGAAACAGGCAGATATACCGATACTGCTAGAGAACAAAGATTGTGCCCTGGTTGCAATTTATTTACAGTTAGTACAGTTATTTTAATGTTGTATACTTAACCTGTAAGTTATGTAGCCTTTATATAATACACATTTTGATTTCAATGTATAGTACATTTGTAACTTGTCTATGATATTGTACTAATTACTATGTGATTGTATATATATGTATATGTGCGTATTTTGCACAATTCCAATAAGTTGTAAACTTAAGGAAAATAAAGAAAGAAAGAAAGGGTAACGATACCGCTGTCGAATTACCTCGCTCATGTTGACTTGTTGATATTCAATATCCACGAATTTGTCGAGATGATAAATTTGCGTTTGACTACTACGTTATATATATTTTTTGATATCTGATCCATTGTCAAGGTTAGAAATGACGATGATGATGATGATGGATGATAGTTGTGATGATGATGAAGTGATAGCGATACTGAATGTGAAGAAGAATGAAAGTATAAAGCTATTTGTAGTATATTGCACATGAAAAAGAAATAAAAAATAAATTATCAAAAATAAAAAATAAAAAGTTTAAAAATAGCTCAACGTGAAGCCGGAAGAATTATTTCTGGTTTACTTACGGATTAAAGTCTCAAAGAAAGAGACTTTAATCCTTATATTTACAGTCTTAACCATTATTTTCATAACTCAAAATTTACACTTAATAGTGTTTATAGCATTTATAAGGCTAAAATTGGATTATATCGTTTGGTTCCGACAGGCATTTGGAACAACCACTCCAAGTGGCGGAAATTCCCGCCAATATATCAATGAACATACCGTCTGATGAAGCATATATCTGGGGTTTTCCCGGTATGAAACTATAAATTGTTTTATCTATCTGTTGTTAAAACACCATGGTGCAAAGCAATTTGCTTTTAATCTTTTGCTTCGTACACGCTTACACAATTCAAAACGTGGCAGGATATTTAATTAGTTGTGACGCGGCGTCCGATTCAAACCGCCTGTGTCAAGGAGGTGTGACAAACAGAGAGTTTCTTCAATTTTGTGATCACTGGAGATCTACTTAATCAGTTCACGTTTGAATTTACTTGAATACACGGATGTTTACATAGTTCTATGTCATTATTTCTAGATTTTGGAGATTTTCAAATGTTACGGACGTCGTTTCGTGGAACATGTACAAACACAGGTAGGCCTACTGTAAACGTTTACCACTCTCAAAATGTTAGCTTATATCTATATTGTTGTTTCAAACATTTCAATAAATATTAGAGATATCTATTACAAGTATTGTAAAGCTACAATTGTAGGATTCCGTTTCATTGCTATTTCGAAACACCCAAACGTACATTGTGTATGTAAGGCCTAGTAAATAACGTACAAGACTTGTCTGTCCCCCGAGGTGAACAAAAATGCATTGTCGTGCTAGGTCGTTTTGGTTAAACTTATCCAACTCAAAGACTGATGTTGTTCTGACATATTTTATCCATTTGCGTACAACGAAAGATGTTAAAAATACAAACAGGATGTAGATCTACATGTTGTAGCGAACAACACAGACTCACCGACACACAACATGTAAACATATTGCGACGTCATCGGAATGTGCAAAACTGTACATTGTACAACATTGTTTAGGCCTATTTATCATACACATGGATACATTGCTCAAAGAGGTACGGTAGTAACATAAACAATGTAACTTTTCTACATTTGTATTTACACACGTATGTTATGGTCTAATTACATTGTTGGCTAAATGTATTTCATCGCTTAGCTGTGAGTTGGAAAAAAGACTATCTTCTTTTCATGTCTTAACTTTATTCACTCATTTATTAGAGAGCTCCACATAAGGGGAGACAACACATATGAACTAAAAACTCTGAACAGCAGACAAAGGGAGACAGCATATCACGATACAATAACATTTACACACGTGGATGGTTCTACAAATAAATATATATATCATATATATAACATCCCCCCGCAAAACAAAAAATGGTCCCCAATTTTTCAAATAAACCATCCATATGTGTACTACAATAATCAAAGAATTTGATATTAATTGGATTTATGCACAGCATAAAGTAATTTATATAAACTATTTTTTCATCTATTATTATGTTTCTCCGGTTCATCAGTATAAAATTATGTTCCGTATCTGGGATTTATCTCCCTTACTTAGTAGTCACGTGACCTTGATTTATCACGTGACTCTCGATGAAAAAAATTTCACACACTTCGAAACGACCTGGGAAAGAAATTGGAAATACTACAGATATTTTACTACCAAAAGGCAATCCAGAATAGCCGTAACATCTGGTGAGATCCCAGGGGTGTGTTTAAAGGGAAATTTCCCTTATATTGCCGATGTAAGTAGCATTATTTCCAAATTTTTGGATTGTCGCTTCGAGGAGCGAGCTATATTTAGCACAGCCCTTTGTTTGTAAACAAACTGTTGAGTGAACACTTTTACAGAGCTCTGCTTAATCATGGTAGTGACGGCAATGTTGTTAGGACATTCTTTTATACGAAGGATCAATGATTTTGTTCAAAGTTCGACAGACATTCGAGTAAATAGGAATTTTAATTTGAGTCCAAGTGAAGTGACGGTTCAGTGTCTGGGCTACGGGGGGGCTCGTATTGATAGTATTCGGAGGAGGACCCTGCCGTTAGTGGAATCTCGTCGACCGGATATAGTAATTCTACAAACGGCATCGAATGATTTATGTGATCAATCTAAGTCAGTCGAGGACATTTTCCGGCAAATGATTGATCTATTGTTAGTCCTTAGGTATAAATTCGCAGTGCGCCATGTTATAGTGATGCAGGTGTTACATCGCCTCCCCCCTTCCAGACCCATTCGATATGCTGTCGACACAGTGTCGTTTAACGCGAGAGCAGAAGAACTTAACCGTCGACTGGATAGTTATGTGAAAGGCATGGACGGGGTTAAGTTTTATAAACTGACAGGTTTTTGGTCAAAAGATAGTCAAATGAAAGTGTATGACTCGGATGGTGTCCACCTCAACTCAGAAGGGAATAAGAAGTATTACAATAATCTGAGAGGTGCCTTGGTATCAGCATTGAAACAGCTGTAGCCTAGTAGTAATTAAGGTGGGTTATGGTCGCATATATATATAAAGTTTTATACATTAGTATGTCACTCACTCACCGTAATTGACTTACATGGATATAATATGTCAGGTGGGTCAGTTTATATCTTGACCGGTACCCCATTATTATTTATGTGATACAAATGCATTACGTAATTAATTGCTTTTGTTACCAAACTGAAAATAGATGTTATTATAAGCCGCCATTTCAAGCCGGTGTTTGGTTATCTGTTTGATGCATGTATTTGACAATTGACATTATCACCTTGTATATATATATATATATATACATACCTGTTTTGATATATGTATGGTGGTTATATGTTGACCTATAAAGGTCAGATTGTGGTCGTGTATTTGTAAGTGTCTTACATTTCTGTAAAGGCTGTGGTATATCGGAAATACAAATTGTTTCATACGTATACTGATTATATATCCTACACAGCACTTTCAGGCCACATATAAATATCATTCATGTATCATATAGTGGTACAATTTTAGTGCATATAACTTGTTGACCGAGTGGTCAGATTATGGTCGTGTATTTGTAACGGTGTTACATTTCTGTAAGGTGCTGTTCATGCTGTTTGTTTAGCACGGGTACAATTTACCAGTTGTTTATACTGATAATACAAATGTATCTATATATACAGCACCTTCAGGCCATACATTACCATCATAGGTGTTTATACTAGTTGACCGAGTGGTCAATTTATGGTCGTGTATTTGTAACAATACTTAGTAGTGTTACATTTCTGTAAAGTGCTGTTGTTTCAGAATGTATGATTATAATAAGTATGTGGCTTTGCACATGTACAGGTATTTATGCAGCACTTTCAGGCCATATTTCATTGACATGCTTATATTTTATGTGCATGCATATATAAATATTGCTATTTGACCTGCAGGTCAGATTATGGTCGTGTATTTGTAACAATTTTTCAAACATGTTGCAAAGCTGTAAGTTGCTGTGTTAAATTATCAATTACCAATTTATTGCAAAATTTGTGCAAATATCATATAATATATATCATTTAGCCAGCACTTTCAGGCCATATCAGTCATAACACACATATATATGTGTGTATTGATTAATTCATCATTTATTTGTAACAGTATTTGTGTTACAGTTCTGGCAGGTGCTTAAATACATCATATTATCATATAATCATATATATCAACCAAAGGTTATGCATGGTTGGTCATGAAAATGGATTAATATATACATAGCACCTGTTCAGCCATTCAGACTCATTTGATAATGTATGGCGGTGTTTAATTTGAATTGGCTAACACGTTGTTATATAGTATTGTATTGGAATGAGTGATGAAACGATCTAGTTGTGGGCAAAGGGAAAATAACTCTAAATCACATTTGGAACTTTGGAACTCTTTTGTTGTAAAATATAGAAAGTTAAGAAGAATAAAAGGAATCCAAAATGAACGGACGTGTTTTATTCCCCAAACATATGAAGCAACACACAACATGGTGGAGAATCCGAATTTAATAGATGTTACTTGCAGTACTCCTAACAGTATGTTTACTTCAGGCTGTGACCCCATTTCGCACCTCGACACACCAATTCGATGGAGTGACTATGCTGACGGGATCACGGAGAACAACGTTAACCGCTATCACGCCATGGCGGGAAACGGAATGAACGGTGCTGTGACAAATACTGAAATGCCATGCCCTGATGACCAACCAAATATGAATATGCTACCTCGTCCATATTTCTCACAGACTCCCGACGGGAACCCGGGGTACAGTTTACCACAGACAGATTTCCCTCAACCAGACGGTAATTATAATGTTCACGTTCCCGCCCATAATTCATCACGTGGCCATGGAGTCGGTCCGACATTTATCATTCGAGACGTCGTCCCTGATAAACATTTAAAATTTTCCGGATTCATGAATGAAGATGGAGAGAAGTTTTTGCGTGAGTTTCACAGTTATCTCACACTCTCTGGCCTAGTTGATAACCATGAACAAATTATAGCGTGCTTTCATTTGAAGCTACAAGGCCCTGCCTTGGTCTGGTTTGACACGCTCACTAGTAATTGGAGACTGTCATGGCCCCAGATTGAGGCCAGCTTTCGCCAAGAGTACTGTGGAGACAATCCAGCCCTCATTGCTGAGGAGGCCAACTGGCATCATTTGAAACTTCATCCCTCAGAAGCAATTGAGGAGTATCATGCAGTTGTTGTGAGGAAAGGCTTGCGTTTACAGAAAAGTGAACGTGATATGACTTTTAAATTCATTGAAGGCTTACCGTCTCAACTTCGGTTTTTTGTACGAGCTGGCCTAGGACGGGTATCAACTCTTCGCGACGCCCTTCATTCAGCCAAGATTGGAGAGAGTCATGGTTATCGCCAAGACTTTAATGTCTCGCACAATGTCGTTCAACCATCTATCAGTGCTCTTAAGAAGAATGATGCCGAAGATGCCACAGTGACAGCCCTTAATCAGATCTGTGAACGCCTAGACAAGCTGGAAAAGTTACAGAAAAAGACCAAAGACTCCAAACCCAGAGGTCAACGTCCGAAGACCGACGAGGAGAACAGGACGTGCTTCAAATGTCAAGGTCAGGGGCATATCAAACCTAATTGTAATTGGGTCGGCATTGGACAAGTTTCCCCATCGCTTCTTTGTGAATTGTGTAAACAGAACGGACACAGCGCAAAGTGTTGTCGGTTATCTGTGTCTACTACCACAGATATCAATGTTTGTCAACTGTGTAGCGAGACAGGCCATACTGCATTGAAGTGTCCGCAGTTAAACAGTCTCGGCCTGGGACTGACGCGCACCTCTCAGGCCTCTGTGTAGAGGAAATGAACCCAAAGACAGTCCAGATGATTGATACCTCGCGATCGGTGACTGGTAGAGTTCAGCGCGAACTAACGTCTTCTAGTGATACGGACAGTACTGAGCAGCTGCCAAAGATTACAACAGACAATCGCTTTATGTATCTGAATATATATGCAGGTTGTTTACCAGTTACAGCTCTGCTTGATTCAGGCAGTGAAATTAATGTCATATCTAAGCAATTGTTTGATGCTTTACCTCAATCTGCCATTTCAAATTTTTCACGGAGTCAAATGAAAATTGTTGTAGCTAGTAACAGTACTGTTAAATTTTTTGGCACAGCTAGTGTTAACCTCAGTCATAGTGTAGCCAGTATGAGCTCAGGTAAGCCATACAGTGTATTTGTATATATTTTAGATGAAGCATCGCACCCTATGATACTTGGTGTTGAATATTTACGTTCACACAACATTGTTCTAGATTTCAGTGCAGGTGCTAGTTTTCATGGCAAGAAAAATACTACAAAGATTTTATGTACTCATTCTTTTGTTGTTGAACCAAACTCAGAATGTGTAGTTAGTGGGAAACTTTCAAGTGATATCCAGATTGGTATGCAAGGGATTTGTGAAAGTCATCCTCAACTACGGTTTAAGGGTTTATTAGTATGTAAATCTGTAGCAACATGTTCTCCTGATCATTTAGTACAGATTAAGATTTTGAACCCAACCAATGACAGTATCCATGTAAATAAGAAGTCTGTACTGTCATATTTTCGATTATGTGATAACACTGTAGATATTGTTTCTTTTTCATGTAATCAAATCCAGGAATTTTTGTCTCCAAACATTACATCACATAGTAGTGAATTTTGTGATCATGACATGTACACTAGTAGCACTACATGTAGTAGTGATGAGGGAGTTACTTCCCCTGACCACAGTCCAGATTTCCAGAAATTTAGTGAGTACTTTGAACTAAATTCAGAGTTATCATCTGATGAGAAGACTAGGTTACTTCAATGTTTGTACACTCACAAAGATGTTTTTATGACGGATGAAAATCCAGGTTTAGGTCTTACCAATCTTGTTAAACATAAGATTATGTTAAAACCTGATGCTGTCTCAAAACATCAGCGTCCTTACAGGTTACCTCCTGACAAAAAGGAAGTGTTAAGACACCAATTAGATGAGTTGTTAGAACAAGGTATTATTGCTGCAGTCAGTGAGGAAGAGGAAGTACCTATAACAAGTCCAATTGTTTTAGTGTCTAAACGCTCTAAGCCTAAATCTGTAGGTGACTCACCCATAACTAGAGAGCTTAGTCTCTCCTCATACAGGTTCTGTTGTGATTTCAGGTATCTTAACACACAAACGCAAGATTTCAGATACACGATACCTGATTTACAAGACCTGACTGAATCCTTCTCGGAGCGCACCCCTAATTTTATAACACTTTTGGATTTGCGCTCAGGATTTTTCCAAATGCCTATTTCTGAGGATTCTTGTAAATATACTGCTTTTAATACTTGTTATGGTACTTTCAAATTTCTCAGACTTCCAATGGGTCTCCGTACAGCCCCAAATACTTTCCAACTTTTAATGGATAAAGTACTCAAAGGTTTGACATTTGTTTCAGTATTATGTTATTTAGATGATATATGTATAATATCTGAGACATTTGAACAACATTTATCTGATGTAAATGAGGTACTGAATCGTTTGAAACAGGCAGGCTTAAAACTCGGACCACAGAAATGCGCGTTCGGACAGAGTTCCTGTGTTTTCCTAGGACATTCGATATCCAAGGACGGTATAAAACCACCGGCTGGAAAGATCGAGATCATCAAACAATTCCCATTACCTACTACACGTAAGCAATTACAGCGTGCTTTAGGATTATTCAACTGGTTCAGAAAATTTATCAAAAAATTTAGTGCTATAGCTGGACCCTTATACAAACTGCTCAAGAAAGGCACACCATTTGTATGGACACAGGAACATAGTGAGTGTTTCCAGATATTGAAAGATAGTTTGGTAAACTCGAACATTTTAGCTTTTCCGCGATACAATTTGGAATTCCGCATCTCAGTAGATACCAGCAGCAAGGATATTGGCTACATGTTGTACCAACGTTACGAGGATGGATCTGACCATATTGTTCGTTTTGGGTCTAAAGGACTTACACGTTATCAACAATCTTATGGTCCAACCAAACTTGAACTACTCGGAGTTGTTACAAGTGTATTGGACTGTGCATCATACGTACGAGGTCGCCATTTCGTAATTGAATGTGATCATGAAGCACTACGCGCATTGTATCAAAAACAACTCAAGGGTGCAATTTACGAGCGCTGGTTAGCAATGTTACAACCATTTGACTTTGATATCATCTACAAACCTGCATCAGAAATGGTAGTCCCCGATGCTCTCTCTCGTAATACAGAGTTTCCAGAAATGCTTGGATCCAGCCCTGATGAAGATGACCTACTTTGACAATGTTGAGGAAAATCCTACCACGGTACGAGTTATTTCGCCGAACTCTACGGTTATCAACACATTTAGTAATGTCAATCATGTACGTGTCGAGCATAAACAGGACAGTTTATCAGTATATGATGCTGACACAGAAGACAATATTGAAGATCATGTTAGTCATAGAGTCAAACAGTCGAACAAGCGCCGTCTACATGTACAAACACGCAACCCAGTCAGTGTTACATACCGCAAGTCTACATATAAATCTGACATGTTGGAAGATGAGAAAGGCGATAATTGTGTTGTTATCGCTAATGACACACGCAAGTCTTGTGATATTAGTGCTCACCTTACTCCAGAACATTTTGATGCCAAAAACGATGATAGTCAAGCTACGTATGCAGGAAATCCATCGGTAGATGTTAAAACCTGTGAACGAACTTGTAAACCGGAAGTTAAATCGGATATTCTAACATCAAACAAGGACAGCTTGATACCAACATCTAGCAACAAGAATGACAATTTTGGTCAGACAAGGCACAAGGGAGACAATCCTTGACGGACAACAAGCGACAACTATGTGTGTGATACTAATTGCTCTCAAAGCAGTAGTGATTCACAGATTTTTGTTAATGTTAAGGACAACACATGTATATCAAATGGTACTGATTACTCAACAATAAGAGACAATATCATTACTTCAGATGACCGTGATCAGTTAGACTTTCACAATGTACCAACACATATACAGAGTACCGATGAGAGCAATGATGGACAAACACACAGCTCAAGCGACACTACAACAGATGAGGAATTTGTTGAAACATATCTTAATCAACTAGATATACCTGACATGTCTATAGATAGCATCATAGCTAAACAGAAGCAAGACCATGAACTTTTTCCTATAATCAACTATCTGTCCAAAGGGAAGTTACCCAAATCTCAACGCAAATCGAGACTTGTCCTACGACAGCAAGCTGACTATGCTCTCATTCATGGAATTCTTTTCCATTCGCATGTGGCTAGAGCGAAGCGGACACAGACTCTATCTCATTATCAACTTGTTGTACCCAAGTCATTGATACCTACAGTTCTTCAACTGTTTCATGATTCACCGCTCGCAGGACATAGTGGTATACAGGATACTGTGGATAGACTCAAAGAACATTATTTTTTCTCACGCCTAGCAACAGTTGTATCAGATTATGTGAAATCCTGCCATGAGTGTCAAGCCAGGAAAATAACCAAAGTACATAGACAAAATAAAATCATGGCATATCCGACACCTTCGGAACCTTTTTCTGTATGGGAAATATACTTATATGGACCACTTCCACGTACTACAAAGGGAAACCTTTATGTCTTGACAGCAGTGGATTTATTCTCAAAATTTATTGTGTCAATACCTATCCCTGCCAAGGATGCTGTAACGGTGTCAGAAGCACTCTTTACACTCTTCACAACCTATGGTGTCTGTGATACATTGATCAGCGACCAAGGTACAGAGTTCACTGCTAAAGTTACATCAGCACTCTGTGATCTACTTGATATACCCCAACAGTTTACTCCCAGCTTCATACACCATTGTCTAGGAGCTTGTGAGAGGACTCATAACACCCTTGGAGTTCGCCTTACTCCCTACATGAATGATGAGTGTAATAATTGGGACACAGTTTTACCTGCTGTTACATTTTCTATGAACAACTCTGTACACAACAGCACAGGATTTTCACCATTTGAGGTTATTTTTGCCCAGCGACCAAAGTTTCCTCTAGTTAATCATACGAAGGATCTGAAATCTCTTCCAGTGGACATGAGAGATTACGTCGCTCAAAAGCAACAAGTCTTAAATGACATTCGTACTGATCTACATGCAAATATACAGAAAACCCAACATCATATGTTGACAGCTACCAATCAGGGTAAAGACCTTATAGATCTCAAGCCAGGAGATTATGTTTACATAACTAATGAATACACAGGACCTGCAAAGAAACTTCATCATCATTATGATGGTCCTTATGTCATTGATGAACACGTCAGTGGCCACATGGTCACACTAACTGACCCTACAGGAAAGAAATCTTTTCCTCAACCTATTCATGTTGACCGTTTGAAGATTGCTCATTTACGACAACCATCACCGTCAAATTTCTTCACAGTTACCTCCAAACGGACCTTTCAAACTACAGGTACCCAAACTCTGACTGTAATGTTTGACAAGGGAGATAATCGACAGAGTAATTCCCCTTTGATGTCTTCATCTAACCAGGATGATCCGCTAGTAAAGGAATCCTCTGCTCTGCTGCCACGACGACAATTACCTAAACCTCCTGTTCAATCCCATCGTCCACAGAGACAGATACGGAAACCTCTGCGGTACAGAGATTCTGATCACATTGACCCAGACATTGTTTTTGCCACCCAAGATCCTACCACTTCTAAGGTCAAAGTGAAAAAAGTGCTTGCTCAACGACAAACTGCAGCTGGTATTCAATATCCTGTTCATGCGGTTGGAGAGCCAGCTCAGTTAGCAACTTGGTGTCCTGCCTCAAGTTTGAACACTAAAGCTCTACAGTTAATCGCTAAATGCCCACCTAAATGTGTTTAGTTATTTGTATTAACTACTTTATAAACCAAGCCTGATTCATTGTAAGTGAAATGAACATTCTTTAGTATAATCCTAGGCTTGTTTCATATCCAATTTCATAGTTGAATTTGAAATTGACCAGTATTTCAACAAGTTTCTTTGTATTGTTTTGAATATAATGACTCATGTTTATATTTCAAAATATTTTTATGCCAACATCACATAGGAGTATTTTGTATACTTGTAATAATTTTCACATTTCTTGATATTGTGTGACTTTGTATGCAAAGACATGTGCGTTTTATCGTGACCTCTTATGAAAATTGCCAATGTTCTTATTAAGGTATCATGTTCCCTTGATTTTTCAATAATGTTGTACCTATGGCTACAATGAGTTATAACATACGACCATTTTATATCAACATGTACACATTTTTGAGTGAGAAATCTTATGGTCTATCAACTCTAAGTGAATACTGAATATTGAATTATAATGTATGTTAAATGTACCTCATATGATTAGCCTGGTAAACTTTGACCAAACTGAATGATACCATATTAATTGATGTTCACTGTATTTCATATACACTACTGTTTGAATTATGTTTTCCTTCTTTAATACTTTTGGGTCAATTTAATGCTTCAGTAGCATTACCTTGTTTAAAACTTACTCATTACTCCAATTTCATGTATATTTTTTTTTTACAAAACCAAATTTACCAATTGTAATAATCCCCCCATACTATTTAGTAATATACTGTTCAATGTATTTTAAATGCAACTGTTTGCATTTCTTATATTAACTGAATTTCATGTAATTTTTCTCTTTAGTGTCCATGCACTGAATCTTTTCATCACTCATGGTAAAATTTTTGATACATTGGGCAAAAATTTTATTTTAAGGGGCGGCATGTTATATAGTATTGTATTGGAATGAGTGATGAAACGATCTAGTTGTGGGCAAAGGGGAAATAACTCTAAATCACATTTGGAACTTTGGAACTCTTTTGTTGTAAAAGATAGAAAATTAAGAAGAATAAAAGGAATCCAAAATGAACGGACGTGTTTTATTCCCCAAACATATGAAGCAAAACACAACAACGTGATTGATGTTACAGATGGTCAGAAAGAGCAAGGACAGTGGACAGGTAGAAAAGACAGCACAAAGTCAACCTGTACCCAAAAAACGGACGACAGCAGTACCACCTGCCAGGTCCAGTGTACGTGTCCCAGGTATGCCAACTCTAGCTAGTGCTGGACAGAGGCCTGCAAGAAATAGGTCTGTAGCAGCAGCGACAGGATCGGCCAGCCAAGAAAGGCTGCAGGTATCCGCAAGATATGGTCATCACGATGGTGACCATGAGGCGGGTCAACTAATGGACCAGCCGGTACCATTATCCAATGAGGAGCGGCAGGCTGAAATGGTAAATAATATCACACAGCAAGTTCTGTCCAGGTTGGATGCCAGAGGTAGATCACGGTCTCGGAACCACAAACGAAAGCGGACGCGTAGAGAGTCACCATCTTTTTCACCATCAGGTACAGAATCTGACAATGACATTAGTAGTGGTAGCAGTAATAGTGATATTACTAGTAGTAGCAGTGACTATGAAAGTTCTGAGGATGATCTCGCTACCCCATCTTCTGCTCGCCTTTCTTGCCCAATATCCAGTCAAGTTGATGTTAAATTGAAAAACAAAATTTGGCAAAATAAATATGTTAACTTTGCTAAATGGCTGCCTCAAACGAGAGCTTCGCAGTTCGACTCCATTAGCTTTCAGGCTACTGGTCACTCACATTTCAAAGTGACCAAATCAAAACCTAAAAATGTTATAAGCAACATTGAGCAATGGACAACAGCATTTTTGAGGTTTGTGGCTATTTATTCAGAGAAATACCCTAAAGAAACCCCTCATGTCATTAAACATGGTGAGTTGGTCAGAGATTTGGCGAGCAGGAGAACGGGAATGGCTTGGTTGGATTATGACCAACATGTTAGACGTGATATTGAGGTAAGATCTATTCCTTGGGGAGAATTCCATACAGAGTATTGGGCAATGGCAAACACCCCCAGGTCGTATCCTAGTACCGACCAGCCCTTTCGAGGTAACTCAAAGGGATTTCGTGCAAGACATAAATCCAGAATACCAACTGGACAATGTTATGCCTTCCATAAAAAAGGCAAATGTCTCAAGCAATCTTGTGCATACCAGCATTCTTGCTTCCAGTGTGGTCAGTCCCATTCCGTCCTCAATTGTTCAAAGAGAGCAAACAACTCCAAGTCCCAAACAAAAACCAGTTCGGCGCAAAGTAGTATGCAGTCGACTGGTACTGAAGTTGTTACACCAGTCAAAGCAAATATCTTGATCAGGTTTTTGACAGGCTATGATGAGGATCTAAAGAAGTATTTGAGTAATGGTTTTTTAAAAGGTTTTCGTATAAACTTTGAAGGCCCACACCAATTTAGAGTAAGTCGAAATCTGATATCAGCCTTTCAACATCCTGATATATTACAGGAGAAACTAAACATAGAAATTATGGCAGGGAGAATAGCGGGTCCCTTTCACAACCCACCGTTTAACTTGTTACAATGTTCTCCCATTGGCTTGGTTCCAAAAAAGGAACCTGGTGAATTTCATATGATTCAACATTTGTCTTTTCCTGAAGGGCTATCTATCAATGACCATATTCCAGATGAATTTTGTTCAGTGTCTTATCATACAGTCGATGATGCTGTTAGCATCATTAAAAAACTTGGTCAAGGTTGTTTGCTAGCAAAAACTGATATAGCGTCAGCTTTTCGTATTGTCCCTATCCACCCATGTGACCATCAGTTGCTGGGTATATTTTTTCAGGGTCAGTATTATTATGATAAGTGTTTGCCAATGGGCTGTTCAATTTCATGTTCAATTTTTGAGAAAATTAGTACAGCCTTGCAGTGGATTGCTTGTACAAAGTTTGGGATACCGAACATGCTTCATGTTCTTGATGATTTTTTGTTTGTAGGTCCATCAGACTCAGGTATATGTTCTGTAAGTTTGTCACAGTTTATAAATATGTGTTCTGTGTTGGGCATCCCCATAAAATCAGAGAAAACCGAGGGCCCTTCAACTGTTTTGACATTTCTAGGGATAGAGTTAGACACTATGAAAATGCAAGCAAGATTACCACAAGAGAAAGTTGACAAAATTAAGTTGGCCCTTCATTCAATCAAACACAGGAAAAAGGTGTCTTTAAGGGAATTACAATCTTTAATTGGCTTGTTGAATTATGCCTGTTGTGTTGTTGTCCCTGGCCGCGCTTTCCTAGGTAGATTGATTAACCTCACTAAAGGCAAGTCAAGACCTCATCATTACATTAGACTGAATAAGCAAGCCCGTTTAGATATTCAGGCATGGATTTTATTCATTGAGTCATTTAATGGAAAATCTATCTTTTTAGATGATGTGTGGCAGAATTCATCCAAGCTCCATTTGTATACAGATGCATCGGGCAAGTTAGGTTTTGTTAAATACCATTTCTACATACTTGGCAGGGTTAGCACATGGTCAGAAAATGCAAGGATATGATGATCCATTACAGTGTTTCCTGATTAAAAAAGTGCTAAAAGGTGTATACAATTTGTCAGGTAGTCCAGACGTACGCCTCCCTATTACACCTGCTATCCTGAAGAAACTTATGATTGCTCTTTGCCATACAGCACCTAACCGGTTCGACCAGTACATGTTGAAAGCAATGTTTTCATTAAGTTTCTTTGCATTTTTGAGAGTGGGGGAAATAACATCTAAATCTCCACATTGTAAAAATAAAAATCTTTTACAGGTTTCGAATCTGTGTTTAGAGAAAACACATAAAAAGCCTCAGCATATGTCTCTAACATTTCATAATTTCAAACACCACACCTCACAGAAGCCTATTGAGTTGTACATTACTGCTCAAACATGTAAAAGCATATGTCCTGTTCGAGCTATGTCAAAGTACATGAAACTCAGAAATAACTGTGCTGGTGGTCCATTATTTACAATGGATGGATCTCTTCCAGTGTCCCAGGCTTTCTACATCACACAATTGAACCAGGCTCTGTCATTTGCGAGCCTCAACACATCTAATTATAAGTCTCATAGTTTTCGCATTGGTGCAGCAACAACTGCCTTTCAATGCAACATACCTGAAGATCATATCAGGTTGATGGGTAGATGGAGATCAGATGCTGTCAAAAGATACTTTAGAATATCTGTATTTGATGGCATGCAAATTAACATCTGAAATATCTAATAAGAAGCATTTACCAGAGGACTTTTACTTTTCTTGTATAAAAGCCATGGTCATCGTACTACATACTTTTTATTGCTCTATATTCTTCTAATTCGTAGTTTGGTTTGCCATTGCCCAACACTCTGTTATGTACTCTATGACATATATCCATAAATGTATATAGGTTGTGCCAAATATTGGTGGACAGTGACTGTCTGAGGTGGCACTGTCATATATTAAACTGTGTTTATATAATTATGTACAAGTACTAGAGTGATACTCAATTAGTTGATACAGTGACTGTCTGAGGCGACACTGTGATAAATTTGAACTGTGTTTTATGTACTAGAGTGACAATCAGTTAGTTGATACAGTGACTGTCTGAGGCGGCACTGTGATACATGTGAACTGTGTTTTATGTACTTGAGTGACAATCAATTAGTTGATACAGTGACTGTCTGAGGCGGCACTGTGATACATGTGAACTGTGTTTTATGTACTAGAGTGACAATCAAGTTGATACAGTGACTGTCTGAAACGGCACTGTGATAAATGTGAACTGTGTTTTATGTACTAGAGTGATAATCAAGTTGATACAGTGACTGTCTGAGGCGGCACTTTGATACATGTGAACTGTGTTTTATGTACTTGAGTGACAATCAATTAGTTGATACAGTGACTGTCTGAGGCGGCACTGTGATACATGTGAACTGTGTTTTATGTACTAGAGTGACAATCAAGTTGATACAGTGACTGTCTGAGGCGGCACTGTGATAAATGTGAACTGTGTTTTATGTACTAGAGTGATAATCAAGTTGATACAGTGACTGTCTTAGACGGCATTGTGATACATGTGAAATGTTTAACTATATATATATATATATATACTAAAGTGACAATTATTTTGATAAACAGTGGCTGCCTGAGGCAGCACTGTGATACATGTGAACTGTGTACATGTTTAACTTTCTACTAGCTGAAGATTGACAATCAATTTTGATGAACAGTGACTGTCTGAGGCGGCACTGTGATACATGTGACCTGTGTTTAACTATCTAGGGCACTGTACATGTGATATATCTGTTAATATATTGAACATTGTTCTACAACACTTCAGTGAAAATCATTTTGATAAACAGTGTCTATCTTGAGACAGTACTAAGGTACATGTTTTTATGTTCAACTCTTTTTTAATTGCATTCATTTACAGTTACACTCATTTTAATTAACAGTAGCATATTGATTTGCTGTTTATAGCAACAGTGAACATATTTATGCAATATTATACACCAAACTCAGACCTGTGTTGAGGAGGTACTCCTGAATTGTTTGTTAATTCGCGTTGATAGTTAAGTGTATGCAAACATATAAAACGTTAATATGTGTAAAGCAAGCTATGTTAATTTTCCATTACAAGGTGGATGGTCAATATTCAAAATTCAATTTCAAGAAAAAGTTATGCAGATACAGTATTTATGTTAAAGAATTCAATGTTTAAAACCTGTATTAGTCAATTTTATACCATTGCAAATAGCTTTTTATTCTTTGATATACCCACATAAATCTCACTGGCTGGGGGGCACTTGATATTAAATACTCATTATTTAATTTCAAGTTTATGGCGTTTTTTATTTGTAAGCTACCCCCATCTTTTTTGGCATGTAAAACAAGTTTATCACTGGCATTTAATAAATGCTCAATTTCGACATATACACAGTCTTTGTTGTTTTGTGACCAAAAAACATAGCAGTGAATTTTGTGGGTAAAGTTATTCAGCTGGTAAAACAAAATACGATGATATAATTGGATTTATGCACAGCATAAAGTAATTTATATAAACTATTTTTTCATCTATTATTATGTTTCTCCGGTTCATCAGTATAAAATTATGTTCCGTATCTGGGATTTATCTCCCTTACTTAGTAGTCACGTGACCTTGATTTATCACGTGACTCTCGATGAAAAATTTTTCACACACTTTGAAACGACCTGGGAAAGAAATTGGAAATACCCACCTCCTCCCCTTCTGTAATTTCCTCCAGACAAGTGTGATAGAAGATTTTATATAATTTGTTTGCATCAGAATTAAAATTTCATACTATTCTTTCTGCTCAATTTCGACATATACACAGTCTTTGTTGTTTTGTGACCAAAAAACATAGCAGTGAATTTTGTAGGTAAAGTTATTCAGCTGGCAATTCACTTGGTAATTAAAGGTATTCTCAATCTGTAACAGATGTCAATTTATATGTGAATAGGGTAACACACTGGAATATCCATCACTGCACATTCTATATGATATTTTGGAAATTACTGTTTCATGATGTATCTAAATATTTGACTGATAAACTATTCGTGTAGTATGTCCGTCGCTGACCGATACTTTACATTTGCTGGATTTTCCTGTCAGAAAGGAATACAGGTCCTTGGAATCTATGGAACATATTTCTTCAGATTTACATTGCGGTGTGGCAGCTATCGATGTCCTCTGGCGCAACCTTTCCTGGAATTTTCCCTCAGGTAGTGATCTCTGATGAGGTAGCTCTCGACAATGAGGTTGTGTGTCACTCTTGGAACTCACACTAGCTGGAGCTTGGAGGGCTGAAGTTGGTTGCGAGTTCCTAGTTCCTAGTTCCGTTTAAGCTTATACGGAACTAGGAACCAGACCCGAGTTCCGTTTAACTTAAACGGAACTAGGAACCAGACCCGAGTTCCGTTTAAGCTTATACGGAACTAGGAACCAGACCCAAGTTCCGTTTAACAAAAGTACTGGCCAACGAGCCGAGTTCCGTTTATTAGGATTTCTACCTCTAATTGAATGTTCAATTACATATTATATATCGGAATCGAACTCTAAGCTTTCAGCAGCGATACGACACAGAATTAATCTCTATAACACAGATTTTCTTAAACGGATCTGACACCTAGACCTCAGTTCCGTTTAACTTAAACGGAACCAGGAACCAGACCCGAGTTCCGTTTAAGCTTATACGGAACTAGGAACCAGACCCGAGTTCCGTTTAACAAAAGTACTGGCCAACGAGCCCCGTTCCGTTTATTAGGATTTATACCTCTAATTGAATGTTCAATTTCATATTATAAATCGGAATCGAACTCTGAGCTTTCAGCAGCGATACGACACAGAATTAATCTCTATAACACAGATTTCCTTAAACGGATCTGACACCTAGACCTCAGTTCCGTTTAACTTAAACGGAACCAGGAACCAGACCCGAGTTCCGTTTAAGCTTATACGGAACTAGGAACCAGACACGATTTCCGTTTAACAAAAGTACTGGCCAACGAGCCGAGTTCCGTTTATTAGGATTTCTACCTCTTATTGAATGTTCAATTACATATTATATATCGGAATCGAACTCTGAGCTTTCAGCAGCGATACGACACAGAATTAATCTCTATAACACAGATTTCCTTAAACGGATCTGACACCTAGACCTCAGTTCCGTTTAACTTAAACGGAACCAGGAACCAGACCCGAGTTCCGTTTAAGCTTATACGGAACTAGGAACCAGACCCGAGTTCCGTTTAACAAAAGTACTGGCCAACGAGCCGAGTTCCGTTTATTAGGATTTCTACCTCTAATTGAATGTTCAATTACATATTATATATCGGAATCGAACTCTGAGCTTTCAGCAGCGATACGACACAGAATTAATCTCTATAACACAGATTTTCTTAAACGGATCTGACACCTAGACCTCAGTTCCGTTTAACTTAAACGGAACCAGGAACCAGACCCGAGTTCCGTTTAAGCTTATACGGAACTAGGAACCAGACCCGAGTTCCGTTTAACAAAAGTACTGGCCAACGAGCCGAGTTCCGTTTATTAGGATTTCTACCTCTAATTGAATGTTCAATTACATATTATATATCGGAATCGAACTCTGAGCTTTCAGCAGCGATACGACACAGAATTAATCTCTATAACACAGATTTTCTTAAACGGATCTGACACCTAGACCTCAGTTCCGTTTAACTTAAACGGAACCAGGAACCAGACCCGAGTTCCGTTTAAGCTTATACGGAACTAGGAACCAGACCCGAGTTCCGTTTAAGCTTTAACTGAACTAGGAACCAGACCTGAGTTCCGTATAACCCCACGCTTGTATAAACATTTGTAAAGCTCATCTGACCTGAAGGGCCTGATATCGAATATAATAATATATGATATCTTATATAATTCGATCAAATTCTGGATGGACCTTGCTTCTTCAATAAATTTTAAATTGGCTTGCCATATTTACAGATATCTTTATCTCATCCCCATGGTAAAAGGATTTTATTTTTAATTTTAAATCTAACAATGTTTCATCGAAATATTTAGATTCCCAGATTATTTTTCTCCATTTATTTTTATTTTTATGTGAAGGAGTATTTCAAATTAATATTTTTCTGATATTTTAATATCTTGTTAAATTGATGTGCATTTTATCGAACTGCAAGCATAAACCAAAACTGCCTTCGAAATATACATGTATATTGTACCTATTGATCTTGGTTAAGAATATCCTTCCGTGAGTCAACAAAATAGATCACGAAGAATCACCTGTTTTATGAAGTAATTGTCAAAAAAAACTCTTACAGTTGGAAATAGCAAAACAGGCTCCACGATTTGCTTAATTTAAATCTCCATCATATAATGATGCTTTCAATATCATATGATTATGAGTGCAAATCAATAGTGGTAGAGAGTCAGTCCCAGCATTTTTACAATTTGGAATTCCTTTAAGGATGCTACCATCGCAATATGAGTACTATCCCATACTTAATTTCAGAGAAAAAGTCGTTTATATGGAAATAAACAAATTGACCCCTTTTGGCCCCGCCCCTCAGGCCCAAGGGGATAAGCCACACCCTTTTTATAATTTTGTATCCTCGCCCCATACAGATACTACCTTTGCAATATGAGTTGTTATATATCGTGCTTAGTTTTAGAGAAGAAGTCTTTTATAAGGAAATTAGAGTTTTTTTTCAATGTTAAGCCACTTTCATGATATAATACTTACTATAACTTTATAATTCAAATTCACTACATACACCAATTTTTATAGCCCTGAAAACATTATATTTGAGAATCCCGTCTCCCTACTGTACCCTTATTTCGTACTCGACGAGAGTATATAGAATGATGTCCCTTCCTAAACACCTCTATGTAGCCACGAGGCCAAATGACTGAGGATGAAAGGGAGGGAGGACAGAAGAGTGGAACCCCATAAAGTCATTGTTAGTTTTACATCATGTAAATTGGTTTTACATTGAAAAACCTCAATTTCTTTACAGTAATACGCTACTGTAACTTTAGTATGCGAATTTGTCTTTCTTACCGTAATGGCGAGTCCGAAGCCAGGCAGCCCAGTCAAATGGTAAATGTAGGGGACAGGCCCCAGGCAGAGAATATAAAACAGGGTTGAATGAACAAAGGTAAAAACGGATATACCTCTCCGTGGAAAGAGGTGCACCATTGTGAAACCTGCTCGCATAAGGTTAAAAGACCATAAATGCATTTAATGTATACTGAGGAGGAACAGTCACAGACTGAGTCATCGAAACTGGGCCCAAGGAAAACAGTCCATCAGAGTGGAAGGACAGAGACCGGAGGTGAAAGTAGACTGACCACGCCAAACGGCAGAAGACATTGATGTCCTGGTACAAGGACCTATTGCGGAGAGCCAAAGAAGTCGCAAGGGCTCTAACCTCATGAGCCCTCACCGTGCATTCCGCATGAGATTGATCATTAGACGGCTCATAAGCAATCTTGATCACCTGACATATCAATGTGGAGATGGACTGGAAGGAGATATCCTGCTGACCCTGTTTTAAGGTCCCGACAGGAACAAAGCATCTGATAATTCTCCCCAGACTCAATAGAGACTGACAGGAAAGGGATTCTAATGGAATGGGGCGAAAAACCTGGTTCCCAATTCTTTGCCCAAATTTCAGGATCAGTGAGAAAGGGTAACGGCAGAGCTAGCTCTTGCCCATGAAATACGCGAAGAGCGAAAAGACAATGCATAAATATCACTTCTCATGTGGCCTGAGGCAACAGCAAGCAGAAAGACAGTCTTAAAAGTTAAAAACTTTATGAAGTCCGATCCTAAAGGCCCATTAGAAGCCGAAGCCCCCATTTATGACTCTAAAACGAGTTCTAGGTTCCACTGTGGAGCTAACTACTGTACGTTAGGCCTGTCCAGATTGAACCCCCGAATAATGAAAAACAAAGAAATGAAGATCCTACCTCTGGTTTACCACGGAAAGAAAGTACACTGGCAATAGCTGTGTGATAGCCTGCAATAGTACATGATTGTGCTCCCTAAACAAGACAGAGAAGGAAACTCGCAATCAGCTGGGCAGAGGCCATGACCGGATCAATCTTCCTGACGCCAAACAAAGAAGATTTTCCAGCGTGACTGGAAGGCGGCAGAGGAGAAAAACCTAATTGATCGGGCGATGCGAGCTGACATATCCGAAGAAAAGCCTGTCTGAGCTAGGACTCCTGAAATCACGTCCAAGCGTGAAGGTAACGTCTGGGGCCGATGCTAACGAAAGACATTTGTTTTTGGTGAGAGAACGAGGACGAGCCACCAGAAACGACAAGAGCTCCGAAAACCAGGGTTGACGCGGCAACAGTGGCGCTATCGGAAAGAAGGAGCAATAATGCTCCGGAAACTTCTGTAGAACCCTGCGTCTATGGCCCAAGCCATTTGGTTTGCCACGGAGAGACAAAGGTTGACAACTGATTATTGAGAAAAGAGGCAAAAAGGTCGAGGGATATAGATGCCGTTCTGTCATAACCAGCTGGCGTCGCCTGGAGATTATCCGCCAGAACATTTGCGCTTCCTGGAAGATGCTTGACTAAAATTGTTAACTGCATTTCCTTATAGATAGGAATAATACGGAAATACTGATAGCGAGGGCACAAAGGACGTGAGCTGGTGTCCCTTTCTCTCGAGATAAGCGACCACTGTAGAGTTGTCCGTAGCCATTCAAACTGCATTGGAATGCAGAATCTTCTAAAATGTCTGCAGAGAAAACAGAAGAGTCCATCATCTTCTGCATGTTCCCCATACCACTCCATCGACTGGCAATGGATGTCGAGGTAAGCCCCTAACACTTTCATGAACGCATCCGTGAACATGTTAACGGTGGGAGCTGGCATGGACGACAACGAAACCCCCTGAAATACATTTGTAATTGCCTTTCAGAGTACACCACCGAGCAAACCCCATGAGTTGAGATAACACAGAATATTTAGATACCAACGAGGGGCCAGCCGTTGAAGGTCAGAGGAATATCTCTGGCCTTCTCGAATTTCTTCAAAGTTGGAATGACAATACCATGAACCGCGTGGAAACGGTTTCCCAAGAAGACAATGTTTTAAGAAGGGGAACCTCATACTCTTTAAGGAACTAAGCCAACTCTAAGCAAAAGTTTCATGACCAGACGGGTGTTCCGATCCAAAGATTCCCGAACTAGATGGGTCATTAGGAATTCGTCGACATAGTTGTGAACATGTCTTCCCTAGAGTGCAGAAATCACACTACAACCAGCAGCAGTTGATGGGACACCAAGCTCCAAACCTCTTGCGGATCAGAATTATTCTGGAATAGAAGCCAAGTGTGTATTCCATAATAGGCACCTCCTCGACCGCGCCCTTTAAAAGCATGGTCCTTAGTTCCTCCCGGATGGAAACTGCCATCTCCGGATCCCCCGAAGGAGGGAAAAAATACATACTTTGACACAAAGTGCGGATGCCGCAAGTATGGAATGCCAAACCGCTCCTTCACTACAGAAAAGGCTCAAGGGTCCTGGGTGATATCCTTCCATTGACTCTAGAAAGAAGGTGGACTGACGATCTCCTACAGGAAGATGAAAACGAGGAATATCGAGACCTTCACAGATGGAGAATTGTTGCCTTACCCAAGCCCTAATTTACGAGAGGAGGACTTAAATCTGAGACTGGCTGAATTCTCAAGAACAGACCTTTCGTATGGAACGAGCAAGGACGGAGAGACGAATCAGGAACTTTTCGTCTTGTCCCAATGATTTGTACTCTTCCTACCCTTCCCAATGTTACCATTGAAATAAGGCTTTGACTTCGGTCGCATATAACAGTGGGAGCAGAATTTCTAGCTTTCTTTTTTGGTGGTACTGACCTCTGTGAGGTAATGGCCTTCAACGTCTGAATTCTCTTCAAAAAAGGCAGAAGGGACCACGTCTGACATTGACGAGTAATGACACCTTCAAAGAAGCCAATCCTCTCAATGTCCTGTTCAGGGCAGAAGTTTTCAAGTTTATATATGACATTCTGGATGGAGAGACGCAACAGCCTCTCCTTCGTGTGGTGCTCCTTGGAGCCGAACACTACCTGGTTCATTGACCAAGTTTCCAGAGTTCAACACTCAAGCTTAGCAGGCAAAGAGGACGGCAGTCTATCGTGTATTGCATAACCAGGGGCTTGAACCTTTGACCAAAACTGAGGTGCAACAGGGCTAACTTAAGCGTGCGAGATGAGGAAAAATTCTTCTTCATAACTCGAGTTAAGATATGAATGCCATTGACCACTTTTCCTTGTTAGATAAACACCCGTCATATTGTCCAATGAAAATGTCCAGTTAAACATCTTATTACACGTGGGAATCATAATAAACGAACTCATTGGTCAGTAAAAGCACGTGAACTGAATATGGAATTTGATTGCGTTGGGTTAAAAGGAACTCGGGTCTAATTCCTAGATTCGTATGATCTTAAACGGAACTCGGGCATGGTTTTTCGACTCCGTTTCTACGCTATATTGAGTTTTTCTGTGATTATATGTTCCTAAAGGTTCCGAAGACGATTACTGTTAAATACTAGAACACTGACAAGTCAAAATAGGCCCCGCTCAAGGTGCTTTGCGATTAGGAAAAGTAATATCTTAACAATGAAATGTACAATTGAAGCTCTGATTTCGAAATGATTGATGACAGTATATATTACAAGATATCTTAGAGGATTCTTGGCGCGTACCAAAGAATGATGTATGTCTGACGAAAGAGGAATATTTTCTCTGCTTTTTAAACAATAAATATTAAAATCCAAGATGACTGCCTCTTGGCCATCTTGTTGATTTTGTTTGATTGAGTGGTATGGCCCATTTGGGGCTATCTTGTTGATAGATCGGTTCAAAAATGCCTTATACGCAACTAGGAACCTAGGGGAAACCAACCTCTGAAATTTCAGACAGATCCCTTTGGTGCTTAATAGAGATAAATATCTTCAACTACCAAAATCAAAATTGTTTCTCTGTCGGCCATCATATTGACCGATTGGCCCAAAAATGTAATATGCAGAACAAGGGCACTAAGGTAACCTACATCTGCAATTTAAGACTTCTTGGTAACAAAAAAAAAAGAACTAAAAAAGGACAGGCGGACGGACGGACGGACGTACAGACGGACGGACAGATAGACCGACAACCTAATTACTATAAGGCACCCGTATTGCGATACGGGGCACTATTAAGCATCAGGATATTCATTAAAGTCTTTAAAGGCAATGTATAGGCCAACATCGGCTTAAACAGAACTAGGAACTGGTTCCTAGATCCGCATAATATTAAACAGAACAGAACAGGTCTCCTTGTCGACTTCGTGTAAAGAAATCTACACTGAAATGATTTTTACTTTGATTACATGGTCCTGAAATTTCAAAGACAATTCCTGTAAAAATATATCTAAAAAAAGTCACATCTATGCAAGCGTCGGCTCTAAACTGACCTCGAGTCTGGTTCCTAGTTCCGATCAAATAAACGGAACTCGAATATGGTTCCTAGTTCTGTTTGAGCTTAAATAGAACCCGGGTCTGGGTCCTAGTTCCGTTTAAGTTAAACGGAACCAGGGTCTAGGTGTCAAACCCGTTGAAGAAATTCTATGTTGTATTATTCATGGAAGCTTTAAGTTCGCTTCCTGTATTACAATGGTAATTAAACATCTTATTAGAGGTAGAAATTCTAATAAATGGAGCTCGGCTGGTTGACCAGTATTTGTGTTAAACGGAACTCGGGTCTGGTTCCTAGTTCCGATTTAGTTAAACGAAACTGGGGTCTAGGTGTCAAACCCGCTGAAGAAATTCTGTGATATAGAATAATTAAGTGTTGTATTATTCATGGAAGCTTTACGTTCGATTTCAGAATTATAATGGTAATTAAACATCTTATTACAGGTAGAAATTTTGATAAACGGAATCCGGCTGGTTGACCAGTATTTGTGTTAAACGGAGCTAGGGTCTGGTTCCTAGTTCCGTTTAAGTTAAACGGAACTGGAGTCTAGGTGTCAGATCCGTTTAAGGAAACTTGTGTTAAGGAGATTAATTCTGTGCTGTATTATTAATGGAAGCTCTAAGTTCGATTCCTGTATATAATAGGTAATTGAACATGCAGTTAGAGATAGGAATCCTAATAAACGGAACTCTGCTCGTTGGCCAGTATGTATGTTAAACGGACCTCGGGTCTGGTTCCTAGTTCCGTTTAAGTTAAACGGAACTCGGGTCTGGTTCCTAGTTCCGTTTAAGTTAAACGGAACTCGGGTCTGGTTCCTAGTTCCGTTTAAGTTAAACGGAACTCGGGTCTGGTTCCTAGTTCCGTTTATTAAACGGAACTGGAGTCTAGGTGTCAGATCCGTTTAAGGAAACTTGTGTTAAGGAGATTAATTCTGTGCTGTATTATTCATGGAAGCTCTAAGTTCGATTCCTGTATATAATAGGTAATTGAACATGCAGTTAGAGATAGAAATCCTAATAAACGGAACTCCGCTCGTTGGCCAGTATGTATGTTAAACGGAACTCGGGTCTGGTTCCTAGTTCCGTTTAAGCTTAAA
Organism: Argopecten irradians; assembly: GCF_041381155.1. Classification (NCBI taxonomy): domain Eukaryota; kingdom Metazoa; phylum Mollusca; class Bivalvia; order Pectinida; family Pectinidae; genus Argopecten; species Argopecten irradians. Next base: position 1,462,748 of record NC_091135.1, read on the forward strand.
CGGAACTCGGGTCTGGTTCCTAGTTCCGTTTAAGTTAAACGGAACTCGGGTCTGGTTCCTAGTTCCGTTTTTAACGGAACTGGAGTCTAGGTGTCAGATCCGTTTAAGGAAACTTGTGTTAAGGAGATTAATTCTGTGCTGTATTATTCATGGAAGCTCTAAGTTCGATTCCTGTATATAATAGGTAATTGAACATGCAGTTAGAGATAGAAATCCTAATAAACGGAACTCCGCTCGTTGGCCAGTATGTATGTTAAAACTCGGGTCTGGTTCCTATTTCCGTTTAAGTTAAACGGAACTCGGGTCTGGTTCCTAGTTCCGTTTAAGTTAAACGGAACTCGGGTCTGGTTCCTTGTTCGTTAAGTTAAACGGATCGGGTCTGGTTCCTAGTTCCGTTTATTAAACGGAACTGGAGTCTAGGTGTCAGATCCGTTTAAGGAAACTTGTGTTAAGGAGATTAATTCTGTGCTGTAGTATTCATAGAAGCTCTAAGTTCGATTCCTGTATATAATAGGTAATTGAACATGCAGTTAGAGATAGGAATCCTAATAAACGGAACTCCGCTCGTTGGCCAGTATGTTTGTTAAACGGAACTCGGGTCTGGTTCCTAGTTCCGTATAAGCTTAAACGGAACTCGGGTCTGGTTCCTAGTTCCGTTTAAGTTAAACGGAACTGGAGTCTAGGTGTCAGATCCGTTTAAGGAAACTTGTGTTAAGGAGATTAATTCTGTGCTGTATTATTCATGGAAGCTCTAAGTTCGATTCCTGTATATAATAGGTAATTGAACATGCAGTTAGAGATAGGAATCCTAATAAACGGAACTCCGCTCGTTGGCCAGTATGTATGTTAAACGGAACTCGGGTCTGGTTCCTAGTTCCGTTTAAGTTAAACGGAACTGGAGTCTAGGTGTCAGATCCGTTTAAGGAAACTTGTGTTAAGGAGATTAATTCTGTGCTGTATTATTCATGGAAGCTCTAAGTTCGATTCCTGTATATAATAGGTAATTGAACATGCAGTTAGAGATAGAAATCCTAATAAACGGAACTCCGCTCGTTGGCCAGTATGTATGTTAAACGGAACTCGGGTCTGGTTCCTATTTCCGTTTAAGTTAAACGGAACTCGGGTCTGGTTCCTAGTTCCGTTTAAGTTAAACGGAACTGGAGTCTAGGTGTCAGATCCGTTTAAGGAAACTTGTGTTAAGGAGATTAATTCTGTGCTGTATTATCAATGGAAGCTCTAAGTTCGATTCCTGTATATAATAGGTAATTGAACATGCAGTTAGAGATAGGAATCCTAATAAACGGAACTCCGCTCGTTGGCCAGTATGTATGTTAAACGGAACTCGGGTCTGGTTCCTAGTTCCGTTTAAGTTAAACGGAACTGGAGTCTAGGTGTCAGATCCGTTTAAGGAAACTTGTGTTAAGGAGATTAATTCTGTGCTGTATTATTCATGGAAGCTCTAAGTTCGATTCCTGTCTATAATAGGCAATTGAACATGCAGTTAGAGATAGAAATCCTAATAAACGGAACTCCGCTCGTTGGCCAGTATGTATGTTAAACGGAACTCAGGTCTGGTTCCTAGTTCCGTTTAAGTTAAACGGAACTCGGGTCTGGTTCCTAGTTCCGTTTAAGTTAAACGGAACTCGGGTCTGGTTCCTAGTTCCGTTTATTAAACGGAACTAGGAACTAGGAACTCGCAACCAACTTCAGCCCTCCCTGGAGCTTTTACCTTAACTAAGTCCACAGCATTACACTGAGTCGGTACAGAAGGGTTAATTTTCACAGCTGGCTTAACTGTCTGTGTCATCACTGAAGACTTGAACTTCTGTGGTATCACATCAGCTGATGATTCCTGTTTACATGTGTTTACAGTACAACTGTCAGAACTAACAGTAGCACTTTCCATACATTTCTTTAAATGTGTGTTTCTCCACTTCTCGGCTCTCTGTCTATCATGCCGTTTCTGAGATGGGGATTTGGAGTGTTTAGGTTTCTTTAAATTCCGACGTTCTTTAAATGTACCTGTCACTTGTTTTGTAGAGGATTTTGAATGACATCGCTGTTTTTCGGGTTTTTCCCATGTGATATTGAGAGTTACTTCCCCTAGTTCATTATCATGGAGCGAAAACGAGCATTTCAAATTTGGAAAGTCCAAATCAAAGGTCTCTAAAATCCTCAGTACATTAGTAGGAATCATTATGAATTCAAGTGTTCAGATAAAATATTCAAATGTTAATAGTGAATCACCATTGCATAAACTAAAGCATCTTCATATCTGCCATTTCCACGCCACGTGGTCGACCCGTGGGCGGCCACACACAAAACGATTACTGCACAACAGTCACATATTTGGATCAAACACCTACTTCAAATGTTAGTAAAACGAGTCCGAGTTAGGATTCTCCACCATGTTATGGTCTAATAACATTGTTGGCTAAATGTAATGTCGTCGCTTGGCTGTGAGGTAGAAAAAAGACCATCTTCTTTTCATGTCTTTCATAACTTTATTCACTCATTTATTTGGAGAGCTCCACATAAGGGGAGACAACACATATGAACTAAAAACTCTGAACAGCAGACAAAGGGAGACAACATATCACGATACAATAACATTTACACACGTGGATGGTTCTACAAATAAATATATATATCATATATATAACACGTACATGTATATGTGTTCATACCTATTTTTGATGCATGTACAAATTCATCGAACGTACGTTCGGTACTGAAAACACCAAAAGTTTCTGATTTGGACCATCATAAATTCATCCGCGCGGCTCCAAATTGCGCGTGACATACTCAATATATCGAGGAATAAAGTTGAGTAGCCTTTGGTTGAAATCAACGGGGTTTATATACTATCAATTTACCACTGACTGTAAATATTCTCATATGTATCTGTTTTAGCTTTATATTCGGAAACGTTTGGTTTTATTGGTTTAACTTCCTATTAACAGCCAGGATGATGTATGGACGTGTCAGCTACTCAGCTTTGTTGGTGGAGGAGAGCCGGAATACTTAGAGAAAAACCACCGGCCAGCCGTCAGTAACTGGCAATTGCCCCACATGGGATTCGAACCCGTATCCCAGAGGTGGAGGGTATATGGTAATATGTCGGGACATCATAACCACTTGGCCACCCCAAACGGGCCATGAGGCACTTTATAAGAGACGCAAATGTAGAAAACGAACAGTTTAGTCAACAAAATCGAGGATTATTTAGCACCAAATTTTCTCCATTCACTACTTCCTCCAAAAGTCGCTGATACTAATAACTATGCTTTAAAGGCCCACTATATATACCTTTCCTGAGCAAAATTTAAAGGTTAAAAAAAAAAAAAAAAAAAAAAAGAAGATTAATAACGTAAGAAAATACATATCATAAAGGCATTAGATGAGGTAACAATACCAAACATATGCAAGATTCCCTGCGTAATATATGATAACTGTGGAGATTCATTTCGATGTTTTGCCATCTGGCGCAATAATATTCAACTATCGCGCGGTATTGAGGACAACGGCGGGAAACATAAGACGACCCGCGTTATGAAAATATCATTTATTTATTTTAATCAAAATTTTCAGAAGATGGTGATGATTGTAGTATCAACGTAAGTTATTAACTTTTGCGACTCTTCAAAATTATCAATCTCGTTTTACATTCCCATTTTAAAAATTGAAAGCTGTTTCGGAAAGGTAGTGGGCCTTTATTAAGTAACAGCGATTATAAACCTAGTCACAGACTTTCTCTAACTAAATCTTCTTTTATACATTCTTCTCTCTGCAATTATGTTGAATGGCTTGGATGAAGCTACTAGATCATCACCTTCGTTAGCAATTTAAAAAAAATATATATCATGTAATTCTGATGAAAAGATCAAGCCTATTACAATTTTTTGTGACAGAATTACAAATATTGTATACAAGATAAGAAATCGATGTAGCCACTGAAACTTGTTTCGTGTACTTCGCCAACAGCCCAAATTGTATCTGTGGTCATAAGTGTAGAGTGTTTATCATTTTTTTCTTCCAATGTAATAAATATGTGAATTGCAGAATTATTTTATTATATAACTTAATAAACTTGAATATTGATATACATTTGAAAGTTAAACTACGTGGCAGCGAGCTTTATATTGATCATATAAACCACAGTATTTTCAGACACGTGCATTAATCTATAAAGTCCAGCAAAAGATTTTGTAATATATTTAAATTTAACTTTTCCATTATTATATTACAGTTTTATAAAAATGTAAATTTTGTATTTTAATGTTATTAATATTGTCTATGTCTATTGTCTCCTGTTTCGTCATTGTATATTACGCAGAAGGCTTTTCAAAATCGTAAAAAACTTGCGATCCCGTTGTCTTTTGAATTGACAATAAAATATGTTAAAACTGAAAAAATCAGGTTTCTCAACATTCCTATTTTTAACTATCCAGATGGTGACGCGTCTATAGATGTACGTATTTTCACAACGGAGATGACGTCGTTGTGATATATTTCCATTAAAAGGACGAAATCCAAAGATGCAAAATAATTTTCCAAATATGAATTTATTAAATATAACTTCCTAGAAGTCGGTAGGCGATTCCCGGAGTATCCGAAAATCGACCCGTGCCGTCCGAGCTCTAGACCCTATTTACATGTAACTCATCACAAAGCATAACACATAGGATTATATAACAATAACAAAAACACGGAAGATAAACAGATGGCATTTAGAATTCAAGTGTCAGTGGTGAATTAATTGTCCAATGTCCTAGGGATACGATACAATACAATACAATACAATACAATATTTTATTTATTAGAGTGTCACACATTTTTACAACAGGGTAAAAAACAGCCATGATAAATAATTTACCAATTAGAATAAAAATGCCCAGCCAGATCTGACTTACGAGACACTTAAAAGAATATATATATATTTAAAAAGTATCAAATTATCCAGTTAAAAAATTCGTCACGATCGTAAAATGGTGCCTGTTCTATCGTATATCGGTAAGGAGATACCTGATCAGTATCATTATATAGGTTGGGATTCTTAAAAGCATGTACTAGTACATATTATTATTAAACAAAATCAAAACATAATCTTCGTCTGTACATGTTATATAATGTGGCCGCTAACGTGGATTGAAGGTTCGTATTCTGCATAAGAAATTGTAATTTAAGAGAAGAATCAAGGTTTGTGAAGTTTGGTAAATAAAAAGATGCTTTGTTGTATAGAGAAAGTTTCAAATCTGAGTAAAAGTCACAATCTATCAGAAAATGAGTCTCATCTTCTATAGAGCCTGAATTGCACAAAGTACATTTTCTCTCCTGTAAAGGTATAACAGGATGAGAATACCGTCCCGTCTCTACTTTAAGTTTCAAGTTCCCACAGCGAAATTTGGCTAAGGTTTGTCGATGTTTATAGTTCATTATTAACGTCACATATGGTTCCGGAGCAAGATTATTTTTATACGTTCGGTAGGTCCTAAGCTTATTTCTGTTGTCTTGACCGGAGTCGTTCCACATTTGTCTATACCAGTTAGTTACATCCTCCTGTTTGAATACTAGTTTTGCATTATTGAGACCTGATATATAACAAGGGGTAGGTTCTAATAGAGAGTTCAAGTTCCGTATATTTAACATGGATTCCACTCGTTTATCCCAGCTTCTTCCTCGAGAGAGTGACCAGATATGAATTGTTTTTATGAGACGCCGGGGTTCACAGCACTTGAGTTTTAGCCAAAGCCTACATACTTCTATTTTCTGTTTCGTTGCACACGAGTTCCACCCAAGGTCGCCTCTTGTCGCCACGTTTGAAGCATTTTTTCCGGAGCCAAGGAAGTAGCGCCCGGCCTTGTTTTGCACGGTTTGAACAAAACGGTAAGAGTTAATTCCCCATATACCGGCACAGTAGAAAAGTACGGGCTCCACTAACGATTCATAAAGGTTCTTAAAAACACCAAACGACATGCCACCCGCGAATCTAAATTTGCTGTATAGTGCGCCGAGTGCTCGACTTGCTGATTTCGCTAGTTCCTTGACAGTAAGCTCCATGTCTAAGTGTTCCGTAAACCATATACCCAAGTATTTATAGCGATCGGTAGTCTGGATATTAAGATCGCCACATGTGAACTGGAAATTCGATTTTGGTACACTTTTGTTTCTAAAGTGAATAACGTTGGTTTTTTCGACGTTGACCGTAAGACGCCACTTCCAACACCAATTATGCAAACAATTCATCATCCGTTGTAAGGAGGGCTCATCCGGCGCCAATAACGCCACGTCGTCAGCGTAAAGAAGAATAGAGATCATGCTATCACCAATCGTGACTCCACATCGAAGGTTATTGATTTCCTCTGCAAGGTCGTTGATGTATATGGCGAATAAACTCGGCGAAATATTGCAACCTTGTTTTACGCCGTTGTTGACGTTAAACCAATCGGTGACGTGATTGTTCAGCCGTACCGCACATCGCGACTGTGAATAGAGAGATTTCACCGCGTCCAAGAATAATCCACTTATGCCAATAGCTTTAAGTTTGTACCATAGGCAATGTCTGTTGACGGTGTCGAACGCCTTTTTAGCGTCTACGTAACAAACGAACGTCGAGTCTCTGGAAAGTTTTCGGTTATTTAACACACTATAAAGCGAATAGATGTGGTCGAGGCAGCTCCTCTTCGAACGGAAGCCGTTTTGTTCGTCCGCTAGTAAGTTATGACGTTCAAGCCAGGTGTTTAAGCGTTGTCCTAGGATATCGGTATAAATTTTACTGGGTACAGACAAAAGCGATATCCCGCGGTAACTAAGCGGATTGGTGAAGTCTTTCGTATCCGACTTAGGGATAGGATGAATTATTCCGGAAGTCCAATCTTTTGGTACAGTACTATTGTCAAAGGAGTATTTAAAAATCTTGAGAAGTATGTTCACACACGCGTCGTTCCGGAGAACCTCTACTGGAATATTGTCAAAACCTGGTGATTTCCTGTTTTTCGCACGCGCGATAGCTTTCCGTACTTCCTCCCTGGTAAATGGTGTATTAAGGGACGTAACATCTACCGTGTTAGAAACCTCTACACTATTTGTCTCTAGTTTCGTTTTTACATCAGCGAGATGAGTCTCGTCAAAATCATTTGAATCACCATGACTATTGTAGAGTTCTTCATATTTATTTTTCCAACATTCGAGGACTTCGTCTTTTTCACGAACTATGTTACCATCGGTGTTCACGGTTTCCATGGGGATTTCCGTTTGTCGTGCATTTGCCATACCGAGCTTGCCAATCTCTTTCCACATGTCTCTAGAATTGTTCTCTAATAACAAAGAATTAAGTTTCGATTGTTCCTCTAACTGGAATCGCCGTTTATATTTACGATTAAGCTGATCAAACGTTTTCCGTTCCCGACAAAAACTCTCCTTAAGTTTGTGTTTTGCCGAACGAGACCCTTTAAATTTCAGCCATAAACGTTCACACTCATGAGCAATGTTCCACTGTGTTTGGAGTTCGTCGTTCCAATATGGTTTCAATAGGTATTTGGTTTTGGGCCGACCAACAGTTTTTCGCGTTATTTTCACCCGCTTGTCCATTTCCGTGAATATGAGATCTTTAAGATTTGAGTACGCTTGATCAATATCTCCATTATCCTCCAGATTTCGCTCGATTATCCGGATTGTCGAGTTTATTGCGTCGATACTTTCGGCATCACTTAGAAAATCTGACGGTAACGTCGATAAGTTATATTTTTTGCTGGAATCCGGGATACTTTCTTGATTTCTTGTTGTTGTCCGTTTTGTTCCCATAGTAAATCCGAGTATAGAATGATCGGGTACGCTGGTGTGACCCTCCAGGCCTAGGTTGCGCACAATGTCTGACATTAAAAGTACATTAAAACTATCAAATAAAAATAATTGTTCGTGCGGAACTATAACGTAATCGACAACTGATCTGCCCCTTCTTGAGACATGAGTAAAATCATCAGATCCAAATCTACCGTTTAAGACACAAGTATTGGTTTCAATCATAAAGTCAATAAAAACATCACCATAATGATTTGATCCGTCGTCAATTGAGTGTCTAGGGGGTATTGTATCAACACCTTCAATAAAGTCAGCTGAATCGCTTATTCTGGCATTGAAGTCTCCTGCTATACATATGTTACCCAAGGTTTGATAAGAATAAATACTTTCCAACAGGTTATGGAAAAAAGCATCACTTTCCGCTGACCTTGTTGAATGTTGGGGTGGTAGGTAACACACACAAAAATAAAGGTCCTTCTCAGCTCCATTACTGAGTTTTATCCATAAAATGTCATCCGTATTATCATTTAAAATGTTAATTTCGTACGAATTGTAAATGTCATTTTTTATAAAAACTCCTACACCGCCGCTTCCCCGCTTAGCTTTTTGATGTAAAGCTTTCCGGTTATTTCCAATCCATCGATATCCATTGATATGTGGTTCCTCATCACCTCTCAGGAATGTCTCGCACACCGCAAAAATGTCAAAGTTCATTGCGGTGATTACTTTTTGTCTAAAGTCAAAATTGTTTTTATTATTCACTGACAACCCTGCCAAATTCCAAAATCCTAGAGACAGACGGGATTCTCCGTTTCCCTATCTACGTTCATTATAGTGTCGTGTGTTTTGACGGTCCCTGCCCACGTGATGGTTGTTTACGTTACCACGTGTGGGCCTAGGCGTAAGTCGGTCACGCGTGTCCCTGTTATCGCATTCGGTTCTGTTATCAAACCTGTCATTTTGACGTCTATTTGAATTTGTGCCGTTGATTCTCCATGAGTTTGAAAAACTATTGTCTCTGTGTTGGTATCCCCCATTTCTGTGGTTTCTGTCCCGCGGACGACTGTCATGAGCATTCACGTGTGTGTCACTGTTATGCACTTGTTCACCACGTGCACGCGTACGCGCCGAGTCACTGTACGAGTCATCCTGGCCTGAGTTGCGCTCATGATCACGTGTACGACGCACTAATCGGGTACCCTGTACTCGGTATTTATTATTTCTGCCGATTTCTTTTAGGACTGTGTGTAGTGTACGTTCTGTCTCAAGCTCACTTTTTGATTTGTCACTGTCAATGTACACATTGTTGTAGTTGTCTGTACTTTTCAGTTTCTTTTTCTCTTTCATTATTTTTGTTTTGTTTTCAATCGTGTCCACTGAAGCGATCACAACACCCGCATATCTACCTTTCGGTTGTTTACGTTCTGCATGTGTGATTTGTATGTCCGCTAATTTTAGACCGTCACGTACCAATGTTTTCACATTCTGTAATGTCATTTCATTTTTGTTTTCACCATTTTCTTCTTCCAATACTGGTAAATTTTTAATTGCTATTTTAAGTTTTTTGTCGTTTGTATCGGATACGTGGCCCGGGGCAGGTGGGTTTGTCGTTTGTATCGAGTCTTTCAAACCTTTTAATTTTCTATCGAATTCTAACCGTAACTTTTTCACGCTTGTCTCCATTTCGGATGTTATCGTTGATTGTAGATTTTTCAGTTCTGTTTCCATTTTTACATTTAGCATGGATGCCACGTCTGACCTCAAAAGTTCAAGTTGTTTGGTAAATAGAACGTGCATTTGATTCATACTTTTAGTCAGGCCTATTACGAGTGTTTTGACTTCAGCGTTGTTTTGATACGTGTCAACCTGGTCGGACCGGTCTCCCTAATACTACTCAATTGACACTATACGGTAAAAAGATATAATTACTACAGAGTTAGACCGACAACAATAAATCAAAGAATTACCAATAACAATATTAAAAGTAAAATGAATTGATCATAGTATTTCAGTACAACTTATTACACAATATTCAAATGATTTGGCGAGAGTTTGTAATTTAAAAGTCTCGAATGATACAATAGATCGAATCCACATAAAATGTTCTAATAAGCACTTTTTCCCTGTGAAAGTATTGTCGGGAAATTTGTTCTAATTTCGCTGACGCTATATGTCATCTGACTGAAAAAATATGTGTATAATCATCAAACAAATATTATCTATATAATTTTACACCTCATTTATTATCTTTATGATAATGATTACCAATACCACTATAAGCCGTACACCTTTGTTTGCTATGAGCCGTACACCCGCCAATTAAAATAAATGTATCAGCTGTCCACCACCGAGATTTTACAGTGTTCCCATAGCATAAATAGATGGGACTGAGAAGTATTTTTCCTGTGAAACTGCCCTTATGTATTATAATAGAGTAATGTAGTACTAAATTATGTATTCATGTAAGATGGAGAGTTCTTTTCCAGCATCTGTTCTAACGACTGGCGATTTACGTCGGTACCTCCCTTGGTGTGGTGGGCATGTTTACATCTGTCAAGTTTTTTTTGTGACACTTCTCGAAAACCATTTACATTGTGTATATATCATTGTGTGGCTGATATATTCGGAAACACATGTACTAAATGTCAGTATCCAAAAAATCTCAAAATGCGGTTAAAAGCGACAATCTTAGCTCTGTTCAAATCCTGATTTTCTCACTCTCGCTTCAGGGGTACCTAGTTCCGGTGTCATTACCACACGGTGGTGATGACATCAAAGCGAAAGTGTCCATACGACAATGTTGGGCAAGGGATACCCGTAAACTAAATATACATGTAAGTGACAACGAAAGAAGACGAACCTGAAAAATCTGGTACAGATTAGATATGCACTGCAGTTTTACATGACACGTAGGCCTATCGTACACAACTGTTACATTAATACCTAAAAGTTACTGTACACTTAGGGGGAGGGGGCATATTAACAACAGGTTTTTAAAAATTAAATGTACTGTAGATATCTATATCAAACACTCAAAAGCCTCTTCAGTTTCGAGCATTTCAGAGACCAACTAAACTTTTAATTGATTTTTTTCTACATTTTTTATATGTATGCTAAAAATGAGATACATTTAAAAAATATCGGTTAAGGTATTGTACCAATAAAAATATGATTTGCTTTTGAAACTTTTTTTATTACTTATTCTTTACATGTTCGCAGATTTTTTTTTCACTGGGATTTAATAAAGGTAGGCAATTTGCTTATTTATTCATTTTCTAGGTATGTTTTCCACCATAATGCTTAACACAATTAAAAGAAATAGCCAAAATATAGAAATGTATGTACTAATCTAATAGATTTCTTGTTTAGCGAGATCGATATTGTCTACTATTACCATTATCTTATTTATATGAGAAAAAAAAGAAGTTTCTTTTTGATAAGGAGGAAAGCCAGCGACCAGCAGTCAGTACCTGGCGACTGTCCCAAATGGGATTCAATCTCATGACCCAGAGGTGGAACTAGGCAGTGTGGTAATATGTCGGTACATTTTTTTTTTAGAGAAATAAAATCCGGGCCTCGAACTCACGATCTACGGCACCCAATCGCCTAGCCAAACATAGCTGTGCCTTCTTTTTTTTGTCGGTACAACTTAACCACTTGGCCACTGTGGCTCTGACTTTTACATAAAAATTACACACAAAACATTTCAAAATCGTTTATATCATGCCAATGTTTAAATAAATTATCGGAATCAGCATATATTGCAGGGTCATTTAAGAAGATGATAGAGGAAAGGAGTGTAGGACGAAAGCCCCCCTGGACAAAAGCCCCCCCGGACATAAGCCCCTAGGACAAAAGCCCCTCCGGACAAAAGCCCCTTAGGATAAAAGCCCCTCCGGACAAAAGCCCCTTCTTTATAAAATAATGTATTTTTTCTTATTCCTATTTTTTTAGATATTTATTTGCTATTTGATACATTGGGTATTATCAGAGAAGAGTGTCAAACATAATAAAAAAGCATAATTATGATGTGATCATTTGAATTCTTTTAATTTTTGAGTTATTGATATCAAAGAAAGAATAAAAAAACATGTATACATAGACATTAGAATGTTATATATACAAGAAACCATTAATGTTTACTTTATCATAACACACCTACCAGGCTAACAGCTTGATGTTTGCATTGATTATATATAGATAATTAGGAAAGTATGTTTAATTACAAAATATTTCTATCATATAGTGTCATAATTAGATTAACATCAACATAATTTTTTACATTTTTTTTCTATAAATCATGAAATCAATTTATAAAATTTTTAGTAAAATCCCAATAATCCAGTAAATTATTACATTGTGTCTTATTTTGAACTACATGTATATTTGAAGAAAAAAAACTGATATAAGAAAATATTTTATATTTTTTTACTATATTTTTGAATTTAATTTTTTTGAAAAATGGAGGGGCTTTTGTCCTCTTTTCCATTAGTATGGAGGGGCTTTTGTCCAAGGGGCTTTTGTCCTAGGGGCTTATGTCCTAAGGGGCTTTTGTCCGGGGGGGCTTTTGTCCGTACCCCAGAGGAAAGTCAGAGTACACAGAGAAAAACCACTGACCAGCAGTCGGTACCTAGCAGCTACCCCAAATGGAATTCAAACTTGTAGCCCAAGAGGGCTTGTGGTAAATATGTCGAGACATCTTTACCACTCTGCAACCTTAGTGACAGCCCCAAACAAGCTACTCCATCTTTTTCTCCTTCTAAATAACCATTGATAACCAGTGCGTCCTAATTAGTGACCAATATTAATGAATTGCAGGGACAAATATTAGGCAATCATCGTGTGTTTGGCTTAAAATTAATTGCAGGTAGAAAACAAGATTTTCACCTGTGATGGGAAAGAGGAGGTAATTGGTTTATTTGCTCACTTTAATGCATTTATATATATATAATTAACTAAAATTCATTTCAAAAACACAAGGTTCGAACTTACTTTTTAAACTACCTCTTAATGACCTGTTGGGTGTCATGCAATCAATATTTAATACATAAATTCTGGATATTTTAACTTGATTAATTGCGCGATATATCCATGAAAACATGTAGCTTTAGTATTTTTTTGTGATTTTCTATGTAAAAACACTGTTTAACTTTCTTGTTCTTTAAAATGTATGTATTTGTAAGGCATTGAGTGTTCAACGAGGACGATATTGTCTATAATTATCAATTTCTTACTGATATGAGGAAAAATAGTTTCTTTTCGATAAAATGGGGGTAGCAGATCCAGCCTTTTATATGATTATTCATGAACATGCATATTTCCAGGGTACATATATGGATACAAAACTTGTGATGTCTGTCATACTCATATACATGGCATTTCCAAATCTTTTATACTGGGTATCATGTCATTATTTTTATATATTAGAACCAGTTTATCTATTGCAGAAATTTGGATATAGGATTCTTTAATATGATTTGTTTTTCACATCTTTTTCATTTAGAAACATGTAAAACTACAGTAGTATATCACTGCTACAAGCATACAGTTGGGAGCAAACTAAACTTGGTATCTAGTGCACTTTGTAGTGTGCACGTAGTGAACAACGTAGTGCACTAGACTAAACATTGTAGAGTGCACTACAATGTGAACTCCAGTTCACTACAGTGTTAACTTAAGTACACTACCATGTGAACTCCAGTTCACTACAGTGTTAACTCTGGTGCACTACGATGTGAACTCCAGTTCACTACGATGTTAACTCTAGTGCACTACAGTGTTAACTCTAGTGCACTACGATGTTAACTCTAGTGCACTACGATGTGAACTCCAGTTCACTACAGTGTTCACTCAAGTGCACTACGATGTTAACTTTAGAGCACTACGATGTTAACTCTAGTGCACTATGCAATGCACTTCAGTTTTACAGTGCCTGTGATCACACATGTTCCAGTATAACCTTAGAAATACAAGTATATTGAAATTTGTGGTATAACTTATATTCATTTTGAAATAAATAAATGAATTAAATTTTCCGGATACTATATGGATCCTTACAATTACTAACAATTGTAATATGGGGATGAAAGTATATAATTCCAACAGTGTGCATGGACAATTAAACTTGTCAATTTTTCTGGGCAATCCCACACATCAAGAAACACATTTAGAATCACAGTGTCGTTCATTAATAGCAACAGCACTAATGTAATTTTCATAGACATATACATAGGCACACTATTAAAAAATAAATAACTTGTATTTTTAGATACAGTGTTGTACATGTAGCTACTTTTATTCTAACTAGATTATAGGTTTTACCAGAAATTTATATATAATATATTATCTAAATATCTGGTTTCACGTTCATCTCACGTAATCACATCCTTTTCTATACTAGATCTCTTGAACTAGTATGTATGATGGCCGTATGTATACCTGAGCCAGCATGTAAGTTAAATTTCAGGTAAAACAATTCATGGCCAGAGGGCAGAATTAGTGTCAAAGTGGCGAAATATACATACAATAGCTATAAAGGTACAATGTACAATTGTAGGTTTGGGGTTGGGCTGGGGTATAAGGGAGCCCAAGGGGTATTGTCTCGTAGCATGCTTAGAATACAAATATACATGTGGATGTGCATGTACAGTGTATACATGAAGTATAAATTTGACGAGAGTTCATAATTGAAAAAAACCCTCTCCCTCTCCTCAAAAAGGATATATAAAATAAAAACAAAATACAAAACAATGTGTATACATTATCTTCATTTTGAAAAAAAAATATTATAATAACTATTCTCAATTAAAGGAATAAGAGCATTTTTGATAAAAAATATATGTATATTGTTTAAATTGAACAGATTTTGACTAAGAATTACTATTCAAGCTATATGCTGAAAGCAAGATCAAATGATGGCTTCGTGGTGCCCAAAATATTTCTGCAATATGGAATTATCTCCCCCTACTTACAGATTCTTTGAAAAACACAATTGTATATTCCTTCACTAATTTAACATTTTTACAAGAATTCTTTGAAATTTGTTGCATTGATAATATTATATGGTATACATCTATAAATCATACAGATGAAACTCTTTAAAATCAATACGTTTGATAATAACATGATTTAAACTTTAAACATTTTAAAGTTTTAATTACTGAACTTAACATATGCTGTAACATGGCAAAAACAAACATTCTTCATGGAAGAGTATGTACTGTAAAAGCAAAGTTGGACTAATAGGAAAAGATGATAAACTATAGATTGATTCAATATTAAAATTAAAATTTCAACTAATTTGACCATTACTACTGAAAACTGACTTTGAAAGGGTGTGCTTTCATTACCAAAGTCTTAATTATTATTATTTATTATTGAAGTATACCGATAAAATCCAAATATATTAGATATATTGTCATTAATCTTCAATATTGGACAGGTTATAGATATCCTAGCAATAGAAAAAAGAAAAGGGGGAGGGGTGGGTGGAAGGAATTGTAGCTGGCATTAACTATATGGCCCTTCGTTTTCTACCCTGTATTAATCCGACTATCAATTCACAAATGTGTTACTTTCAAAACGGTACAGCGTGCCGAATGCTTCTAGAAGCCTTATATTTGTTAAGAAAATGTGTGTGAGAAAAAGTGGAATGCGACTAGAAAAATGAGAGGGCTTCACTGGGTGTGGCCAGAGAAATAATAACATATAGGCAAAACGGGTGCACATGACAAAAGGCCTCCCTATTAGAGATGATTGCAATGATTCCTGGCACCGTATGGGGGGACCACTAACCTTCTTTTCTTTCATTGTCCAATACACGGAAGATTGTGTAAGTTTAGGGAAAAGCATCACAGATATGTTATAAAAGTAAAAGCACTAAAAAAGTTCACCATACACTTACATTCCCATTACCCCCTCCTATAAAAACTTCACATAGGCGACCCCCAAGCTGCAATATTGTAGCTCACTTATTAGTCTGAAAATGGTTGTCTTCCCATGCCCAGTGGTGGCGACAATCCGCTACACTAACTTAGGACCTTCCAAAGACCGTACGTTATCTAGGCGCCCCTAGACCCCCAATCCTATTCTTTTGCTTCGTGCCTCTATATATTCAGATTTTGCAGTGCAATTCTGTTAACTGTATATTCAAAATATGACATTAGACATCAAAGAATAATGAACATTTTTACTTTTAATTACATGGCTTATTAGTGTGCTTTATGTCCATAAACATATTGATTTTGATATTATCTGTAAGAACAAAAAAAATTACAATCAAACTTCAATAAAAAATATTGAAACCCTTAAATAAAAATCTTAATGGCTTCAATTATATTTCTGGAAAATTGTTCATGACATCAGATGCAGGATTTTATATGATCAGAACTAAAATCCGCTCCTGAAAGGGAGGCAATTTTACTAATTTAGTATTTTTTTAGCAATACAGAATTCGAGGATAATGGAAGATATTGAAATCTATTAAACCTCATGTTATAACAGTGTCTAGTGCTTCGTTGAAATAGATACGTGGCTGAGAAATAATAACATTGGGGGTGGGGGGAGGAGGGGGGGTTGATGAAGCATCATATTTCACTGAGACGCATGTCCCCATGCCCATGGTAACCGCTCTTCTTCAAAGAGTTATCTCCCCTTATGTTTGTACAACAATAACGGACGAAGAGCGTATATATACTTAAACACGGAAATTCATAACCCCCCCCCCATAATTACTATATATTATTATTCAAAATCTTGTAAGCTATCTAATTCACCAAAAAAAGTGTGTTACATGTAGTGTGTACATTCATGTTGGAAATTAAAATTAGGATGAGACATAAAGGAGTAGGACTACCTTTCGAAGATTAGGATAAGTTGTAAAAGAAGCAGCTACTAGTTTTGAATTGGGAGTGCTGGTTGTATTGTTCTTGTCAATTGGCGGATCGCCAGCTGTCAATCAAACTGCTTGGTACCGCCCCCTTTTGCACGTGACCTTAGCCGCCAAATCGAATGCTCCGACATCACAGCCATTTGTTTACGTCAACACTGTAGACTTGTACGGCGTGTGTAATTTGAGAATGCGGGTTAACGTTGGTGTTGGGATAAATATAACAGCACACAATCGCTTCCTGATAAATTTGTTAGAAATGTTTTATTCAACCCCTTTCCTGAACCTGGAAGATCGCTGGAAAAGTGGATAAAACCGCCCGAGGCAACAGCTGATGTTCTGAAAGCACGTCTACGTACGCGTGTTACACATGTGTTCATAGGTAAAACTGTATGTAAGTAACTCATAAAATATTCTGTTGTGCATATGTCATATTTTATACAGATCATCAAGAAGTATTAGTTCTAAATTTGTTACTATCAAGACCTACTGATTTCTGAAGGTATAAAGTCGGTAACATGTGTGGCCGTGACCGAACTTCCTATGTACATGTATAGGCCCAAAGTGTACAATACATGTACAAGCATGTGTAATGGTTTTTAGACGAAAATATTTTTTCTGTCAGTAGAGTAGAGCCTCGTTATGTCTGTATTCATGATCTATATACAATGTACGATTGCCATCGGTAGTTTTTGTACATTAATGTCATTCTAATTCCAATTTTCTTAAAAAAGATATATGACAAATCAAGTGCATATACAATCAGAGATTTAAATTTAAATCTCTGATACAATGTATAGCCTAGTGACTAGGTAAAATCATTTAAAATTTAAAATAATTAAAATAAGGATTCAAGAATGCATTATCAGTACTGTCATATAACTAGTGCATTTTTATAGGGAGTGAAAGTACTGTGTACATGTAGTACATACATTAATATTCCTAACACACCGAGACCTTTACACTATGCATTTAAGTTTCTGATTTATGTAAAACTTGCCAAGATGGAAAAAAAACTTAGTCTCTCTAAAGTTGTTTTAAAGTAATTATTTGAACTCTTACACTATAAACCGTATATCTTTTTTCAAGAAATTAATCTTAAATTTAACATTTGTGTGCATCATGTCTGTGATTTTTTTATATTCAGTGTACATGTATATTAATCAGTCTTAAAGTCATTGTGATGTCTGATTTGATTTATTTACATATGTATAGACCCTAATTTCAATATGTTTCATGAATATTTCTTAACTTAACTTAAGAAATATTAAGTTATCCTTAACTTAAAAGTTTCCAATGTAGAGCATTTCATCTAAGTTATGGGAAAATCTAAAGTTAAGAAACTTTCCTTACCAGGTAACAGGTATCTTCTGTAAAGAGGTGAACCCTATTTGAATATGATACTTGCTGGATGTCAGCTAAATTGAAAATTGACTGAGAGATATGCAATAAATAAAGACATGGAATTATTTTTTTCTGTTTATTTATTTTCAAACAGAGTGCCATTGATTGGGGAACAAGTTGAAGAGGAAAACACACAGCCAGTTGTACTTGTCAGTCACGAAAGAGTTGACTATTCAGCACATATACATGTACATGTACAGTTAGGCCTATAACTATCTTGGTGAGGATCATGATAAGTGCCAGTACATGGGAACATTGTCCACTCATGCTCGATCACTCTGTAAATTGAAACATTTGATTTATGTATAGTCAGTGTGCTTTTAATGAACATTTAATGCATTTATTGTATATGAATTAAACAAAACATTAATTTATCAATTTTATGTATTTCAACATTTGAAGTGTTATAATGACAATAGATACAGATTTTTCTATTAATTACACTATAATGTTAAAATTCTACTGAACTGATCAACAAATATTTGCAACAAACCTATCTTAATATGATAAATTTAACCATAAAGATTTAGGGATAGTGATATATTGCAGGTGCTTATAAATGATGTACAGCAGATATCAGTTACATTAGTTCTGTCCTGTTTAATTCATTTCACATCAATATTCTACCTTAATACTCTGGTTTTTTTTTGTATTATTGATTTTTAAATTTATATGTTCATTAAATCATTAAATTTATTTACTGTCTAGTTATGTGTTTTTATTTATGAAAAAAATCCTGCCATGATTATTAGGCCTACCTCAACCTATATAGGGCCCTATTAGGCTTTTGAAAAATCACCTACAGACCTTGTCAGAAGACAAAAAAATACATACAAAATATACTGGAATTATAGCTGGAGAAACAAAGCTGAATTGGAGATACTTTTCCACACACAATAAGTACTAACCATGCTTTAAAACATGAATAAAGAATGTCATTCAACAAGTTTTTAGAGAGCGATAGGCCTACTTCAATATTTACAGAATACTGGTGCTCTGACTTGCATTGACTGCAATATACATGTGTGAAAGTTTGCAAAATATCAATTGACAATTTCACAGTTTTTATTTTAAAATCACTGACAAACGGTATTGTCCTTCGTTTTGTTAAACGATTGGTTAATATTATGGATGAAAAGTCATCTGAAAATTTGGCGGTCGCCATCTTGTTTACATTGCCGATGTCGGAGCAAACAGGAGTGATCTCCCTTGAATCGTTGGGGGCGTGGCTTAAACATCGGCTGGCGATCCGCCAATAGTCTTACAGACCTAATGTTGGGTCTGTAGTATGCTGAAATGGAAGAATGTTCAAATAAACGGACTTGACCTTAATATAAGGTCACGGTGTCAAACGGGCTAAAATCTTTGAATTACCAAGAGTTACCAATTTTTGGTCCTTAACGTCTCTCATTTCATCCTTAACATCCCTTAAGGTGTTGCCCCACTTGTATACATACAACACATTTCAAAACTGTTGATATCATGCCACCATCTCCCTTTCACATCTCTTCATTTACCTGCGACACTCCTTCAGGTGTCGCCCCACTAGTATAGCGATCTTTCACCTCGGAATTAATCTACACGACAATGATGTAAATCTGAAGGTCTTGTGCTCATCTTCCCTTCATACAAAAACTTCGCGGGATTTGCAGATTAGCAGAATTTAGGTCGTCTTTCCAGGAGCGTCCGATCACCTTGGTTATTTCAACTTCAAACCAACGACTACATGTATAATAATCCACAAGACAAATAAGTAATCGCCCGTTGGCAACGGCCTTAACATATCTGCCGCAATATGTTGCCATGGTAACAACTGTAACTCACGCCTATTCTGTTAGACTCAGGTTTACATGGCTGAATGACACCAATAACACTTTCTACAAAAATTATCGACCGCGTTGTTGACACCTGGCCACCAGACTTTAATCCGAAGCCTCTGCTTCAACCTTCATGAGCCAATTTGAGAACACGTTCACGTAATGACCGTGGAACAACTAGCTTAGTTCTTCTTAATTCCTATCGCAGTTAGCTCATTTCGTACAGGTAAGTAAATAAGCAGTATAATCATATTTGTGCCATTGACCATTCTGTAAGTTCACAAGTTGTCATAGCAATCGGAGTAGCTTCCTTGGCAACACATTTAACATATTCATTGCCTATCTCCTGACTACGATCTCGTTCCTCTGGAAGTTATAGAAGTCGAGATAGCAAGGCTATGTTTCTCGAAGCTGGAATATATCGAATCTTGTACCGGTTGGCATGGGTTGCAATCTGAGAACCCATCTTCCAACTCTCGCGCAAGGTTTTGTTTTATCAGTCTGCGAAAAACGTTTCTCTATACCACTTAAACTCCTACTTGCGTAACAAATAACACGAGATTCACCACTTTGTGATTCCTGTTCAAAGGCGGTCCTTTACCGACTGCACTGGCATCTGTGATGACCTGTGTCGACGCGTTCTTGTCAAAATAACATAGAGCCTGTGATAAGCATTGCTTTAATGCATTAAGAGCAACATGCTGCTCTTTTCCCCAGACAAATTCATCATTCTTCTTTGTCAACTTCCGTAACGGTACGGAATTACTAGCAAATTCACAAGACCTAAGAAACTTCGTACTTCACTCGGAGTAGACAGTTCGCGTGCATCAAGTACGACTGTGACCTCAGATGGACCAATTTTCTGACAACACATGACCCATCAACAAACGTTTTGACATGTTGAATTCACGTATTTTTATACATTACTATATATCATTTGATATTTTACACACCCCACAACCTTGCAACACTTGCTGTATAACTTTCTGAAACATTTCATATGCACAGCTCAACCCAAACATCAACCGTTTGTACCTTAGCGCAACTAATTTGAAAGATTTGTGTATGTTAAGTAAATACATTTATGAGGCTAACCAAATAATTTATTGCCATGAAATAAAGCGGTATATTCTCTATGTATTTATTATACATGTGTACATGTAACCTGTCCTCTCTACACTGCTTTAGTGCAGTGCCTGCTTTGTAATAATGTTGTATTTTGTACTGATGGGCTGTAAAACCTAAATAGTGGGGGAGGAGAAATAGGTTCCCATGTACCCCTTTGGCAGTTTTTCGAAACATGGTTTTTTAGGAGCGATATAATGTCTTGTTTCATTTTATGCTTGTTGCCATTGACAACTAATGTCCCATGGGGGTCATATGGCGGCCATCTTGGATTTCAGGTATCAAACATGGCCAAAATGACACATTCGCATATATGCGCATAGATAGAGAACCAGACAACATTCAGAGGCAAATAAATACATTTTTCGATATAATTGAAACATTCTGAATACGATTAAATCATAACAATGACGTTATGTCTTGTCATTTTTATGAAATGACGGGAAAACAATAAAATTTTCAGCTTTTTTTCCCCCTAAAAAAAATCGATAAATGTCATAATTTTTTTATCACAAGTAAACAGATTGAATGGACAAATCCACCTTGTAACAGTCATTTCGAATTGAACCAACCCCTGTGTAAATATATGTGTACTATAAAAAAAATGATCGCATCTATGAGGTCGGAAAAAGTGAGGGACCCCACTCCCCCATAAAAAAAATGGTATAAAAAAATGGCCAAAATGACACATTCGTATATACGCGCATAGATACCAAACCAGACAACACACATAGGCAAATAAAACACATTTTTTTAAATATGATTGAAACATGCTGAATATACGATTAAATCATAATAATGACGTTACGTCTTCTCATTTTTGTGAAATGACGGGGAAAACAATAAAATTTTCAGCTATTTTTCCCTAAAAAATCGATAAATGTCATAATTTTTATCACAAGTAAAAAAAATGATGGACAAATCACCTTGTAACAGTCATTTCGAATTGCACTAACTCCTGTGTAAACATATATGTACTCTAAAAAGATAGATCACATCAATAAGGTCGGAAAAAGAGAGCCCCCCCCCTCCCCCCATAAAAATCTAACAAAAAATGGCCAAAATGACACATTCGTATATACGCGCATAGATATAGAACCAGACAAAACACACGAGAGGCAAATAAACACATTTTTAAATAAAAGTATTGTTCCCTGAATCATGCTGAATACGATTAAATCATAATAATGACGTTGTATCTTGTCAATTTTTGTGAAATGACGGGAAAACAATAACATTTTCAGCTTTTTTCCCCTAAAAAATCGATAAATGTCATAATTTACATCACAAGTAAAACAATTGATGGACAAATGACCTTGTAACAGTCATTTCGAATTGCACTAACCCTTGTGTAAACACATGTGTACTATAAAAAGATAGATCGCATGAGTGAGGTGGGAAAAATAGAGGGAACCCCCCCACACACCGAAAAGAAAATGCAGAAGACAAAAAATTGAAAAACAAAAAAATAAAATTAAAATAAATTAAAACTCCAAATATTCTGTCAACACATTGTAACAGTTATTCTGAATTGAACTGACTCTTGTCTAAACATATGTACATTATAAAAGGATATATTTATGGTTTTTAGCAGCAGAAGCGAGATGACCTCCAACCCCCTCCCCAATAATTAAAAAAAAAAATATAAGATATTCCCTGATCCAGTTTGTATCCAAAGGCTAGTTCACATGTTTTATCCATAATTCAGGCAGTTCCCGATAACCGTAATAATTTATTTCTTTTTAGTGAAAACAACTGGGTTCGAACTATTCTCCTTCAATTTTGGATATACCTCCCCTTGAAAAAGGTGTACCATGGTGATGCCTGCTCGCATAAGTTAAAAACTACAAATACATATAATATCTGCTGAGGAGGAACAGTCACAAACTGGGCCGCCACAACGGGATCCTAGGAAAACAGTCAATTAGAATGAGAGGACAGGGACCGTAGGTAAAAGTCATTGAAAGTAGTCTGACCACGCCAAAAGGCAGCAGACATGATGTCCTGGAACCAGGACCCATTATGGAGAGCCAAAGAAGCCGCAAGGGCTCTAACCTCATGGACCATCTCCTTGCATTTCGCCCTCAGATTGATAATTAGAATGCTCATAAGCAACCCTGATCACCTGACATATCCATCTGGAGATGTACTGGGAGGAGAAAATCCTGCTGACCCTGTTTAAAGGGCAAGAATAGTACATCGCCCCCTTGTTTTTGTCAAGGGAAACCCAAGCGTCCGACTGGGACAAAGCAGCCGATCATTCTCCTTCGACTCAAATAGAGATTGTGAATATTTACCAAAAAGACAGGATCAGTGAGTAGGGTAACAGAGCTATATCTGGCCCAACGAAGCACGAAAAGTGAATAGATGGATATCACTCCTCCTACGGCCTGAGGCAAAAGCAAGCAGGAAGTCAAAAGTTAAAACCTTAATGGAGACCGACACCCAAAGGCTCTTAAGGAGCCCCTTTTAGTAACACAAGTGATATATTCCCTTGTATTGTCAAGGAGCTAACTACCGTACTCTGATCTACCAGAGAATACAGTACACTGGAAATAGCCATGTGATAGCCTGCAATAGTGCTAGAGGCAAGTTTGCGTTCCCTAAAAAAAAAAAATAGAGATGGGAATCCGCAATCAGCTGGGCAGAGGCCTTGACCTGATCAATCTTCCTGTCGATACACCAATCACAGACGATCTTCCATGAATGTTAGACGGCAGGTGAGGAAGACATATTGATCGGGCGATGCGAGCTGACACGTCTTAAGAAAAGACTGACTGAGCGAGGCCTCCTGAGATAG
Source organism: Argopecten irradians (assembly GCF_041381155.1). NCBI lineage: Eukaryota > Metazoa > Mollusca > Bivalvia > Pectinida > Pectinidae > Argopecten > Argopecten irradians. Next base: position 1,486,581 of record NC_091135.1, read on the forward strand.
CTTCCACGCTCTTGAATGGATCTTCCGGGACTGAGGCTGGCGCAGGAGATTGGTTCTGAGTGGGAAAACCAGAGGAATATCCACCAACAGAAACGACAAGAGCTCCGGAAACCAGGATTGTCTCGGTCACAGGGGCGCTATCAGAAGGAGGGGAAATGATGCTCCCTGAAACTTCTATTAGAACCCTGCCCACCAGGTTTGAATGGAGGGAATGCATAAGCATGTATCCCCTCCCAAATCTAGAGATAAAGCGTCCACAGCCCAAGTCATTTGGTCTGGCACCGGAGAAACAAAAGTGGACAATTAGTGGCGAAGTGGAGAAAAGGTCTATATGAGGTCTGTTCCACACCTAGCAAATGCCCTCGAAGATCGGGAGATTTAGCTGCCTCTCTGTCACAACCGGCTTGCGGAAAGAGTATCCGTCAGAACATTCAACCTGTCTGGAAGATGCTTGACTAAGACAGTCAACCGCATTTCCTGACAGAAGAGGAGAACACGAATGACGAGGGCACAAAGGACGTGGGACTTTGCCCCCACCCTTTCTCTCTAGAGTACGCGACAACTGTAGAGTTGTATGTATTCACACAAACCACCTTGGAATGTAGAATCTTCCGAAAAGCCTGCAGAGCCAACCGAACAGCCTTATCCCCAGCACGTTTGATGTGCTCGGAAACCTGATCCCCATACCACTCCCTCGACTGGCAATGGCCGTCGAGGTAAGTCCCCCAACCTGTCATCTGTCATCGCCCCATATGATTCCTAGACTCGGTGGAGTATGAGGGAATCGTCGAAATAGATGTGTACATTTAATTTTCCTGGAGTGATGAATTCCCACGCCAACCTGCAGCAGTTTGTTGAAAACCAAAGTAACAGTCGTGACACGAAAGGATTTCGTTTTG